>NC_088885.1:129081202-129148702 GCF_037157495.1 Lathamus discolor | reverse complement strand
TTCAGGCAAGTAAATTTGCTAGAGAAAAGAGCATACAAAGTGTGTGATGCACGCGGAGCTGTAAAAGTGAAGCAACATTGGGAACAGCCTACTACCACACAGAGAACAATAAATGCAGGCTCTGTAATGGAGGTTACATGGGCATTAGCTACTAGGAAGCATTAATGGAGTGAAAAAGAATGACGGTTAAATCACCAATATCCAGGTGCTTAGCATTACTTAGGAATAAAGCAATTAGGATTCAAAGGGAATAATTATCAGATTTAACAAAGAGGCCATTTAATGTTTGTCACCGTGTCATTACCTCTGTTTAATGGTAGGAGAACACTAAGGAGTTAAAATGCATTGTGAGCACAGATTAGATAGTACAGTGAAACAAGTCACAACAGTTATAATTAAAAAGTGGGTAATTGCCACAGTTACTGCAGAATAACATCAAAGATGCTACTGCTTGCCCATATGCTTTCAACAGGAAGTAACAGGCAATTGTGTGTGTAGTCTGCTGAAAATATATTATATGATAAATACTGTAGATGGAAAATGCATGAATGATGAAGTTAGTGTGAACTGCTGCCCCAGCTTTGTCATGGTTATTCAGGCTTGTCAGCTACTTAGAATTTTTCCGATTTCTTTCTGTTCTTAACCTCTTCAACTCTCACACACATCATGTTGTCTTCAATCTACTCACACTGATGATGCCCAGAGCAGCCAAGATCTATCCCATTTTCCAGGTATTCTTTGGAATTTAGTTGAAATATGCAGAATTCAGTTAAATATCTAGACAGGCTGCAATAGAATATTGAAAGCCACCTGTTTCATTGGAAGTTACAGGTGGAACTGGGGGTTTACAAAACTAAATGAAGGAAACTTGATGAAAACTAATGTTCCATTTCTAGACATGAGATGTAGAATAGAAAATTCACTAACCATGAAGAAACATTCTAATCCTGCTAACTCATTTAAGTGACTATCAAAAAGGAGTGACTTCTCTTTCACTTGGAGGAATCAGAAGGCTAAAAATATGAAAACTGAACTGCCACCAATGGGCCAAAAGCAAACACAGAACAGATTTTAGTGCCCTAAATAATAAGGAAAGTAATTGTTGGTGAATCATATTTATCTCTTGATAAGATTTCAAAAACCACTAAGTACATATGACCCAGTCATGTGCATACTTGGAAAAAGCTGCTGTGAATCTTCAAGGCAGCCCAGGCTTAAGTGATGTGCAAAGAACCTATGGTAATGATGATGACATTAAAAGGTTCATAGAACCAGTATTAATAGGTAGAAGCAAGATGAAGCACTAGTTTTCTGCAAGGGATCATAGGCAAAACCACAAATGTAAGAAGAAAAGAGAATGTGAATTTTAAGAACAGCTGAAAACAGCAGGTGAACTCTTCTATCTGCAGCCACCTGGAAAATAAGGAGCCTGAAGAACAAAGACAAACCAGGACTAAAAATCTGTATAAATTAGAATTCTACCAAATAATGCCATATTAGGAATTATGCTGACCAAAGATAGCAGTAATTTTGAGACCTTGCTCAGCATCTGATACACACAAGATGGTATAGTTACATTGTCTACAGAAACATATCCCACAGGTAAGAGGACGCTTTGACACATCATCCTAGAACACAGTAATTCTGACATTAAAACCACATGGTTTGGAACAGAATAACTGAATATAATGTTAATGGAGGCTTTCATTCAGAAAAATCTTATTTTGACAAATCTAATAATCTTTGCAAATAAAAGTCCAGCATGAGCACTACATAAATAGGATAGATAAAATGAACAGTATTTTGAATAATTCTATCTTTTGTGATTTAGCATTATTTTCAAGTGTTCCACTTCAAACCTGTTGTAAAAGCAAATACTGCATTTAAAAAAAGAACAGTATTTTGCAAAATTAACTGAGTTTTGTACTTTTTTGGAAATCCACAGACAATACTGGATGAAAGAACAAGAAAGTGAAATCCCTCATAAACTTGTATTAACCAGTGAAACTAATTAGGCTAATTCTCTGTCTAACATGAGTAAAGAAAAACACAAAAGAGAATTTTAAATGTGACGTTTACGATTATACTTTCAGTAGTTCCTGTCTTATCAAGCAGCAAGCATATTCTTTAAAAGTGAGGATCTTTGATAACACAAGTTGATAACACACAGGACAGAATGGGTGGGCTTTGCCACAGTTACCAACCCTGTAAGTATCAGTGAAAGCAGGTAAATATTTGAATATACAGGATCCCAGTGAGACTTCTGAAAAGCATTTTCAGGATTGGGTTCGAAAGATAAGAAATGACATGCTTGCAATGGAATTCGCAAAAAGTAGACCTAAAGTATAGAACAATGAGTCATCAGGGAATTAGCTTCAGAACATCTCTCATGCTAAGAATGATGCAAAACAATTGTCCTGCTGGATGAGAACATACATGCTGCTAGAAAACTATAGCTGAAGAAAAGCTTGCTTGGAAGCCTGTTTTCAAAAAGGTACTTGTTAAATGATTCTTAGCATCAAATATGAATGTGAACTACCAGCCAAAGCAGGGTAGAGAAGAAAACAGAAATGGGTTAATTAGGTGCAGGAAATGCTAGTGTTGAGCACGTACTGGAGAACATCTGAGTATATTACTGTTTTTCTAAGATGAATGATTAAAATAATCTATTTTTTTCTACTCACTATGACTGCTCCATTATGTATCATTAGGGAATGGAGATTTATGCATGCAAGTATTTGCTCGGCAACAAAAGGGGGATGTAGGGGCTATTTAGCATATGGCAGAATAAAAAGTTAACAGCAAGATTCTACTAGCTAGTTTACACAGTGGGCTTTGCCCACAATGGGCTAATTAACCTTAAGAAGATGCAAGATGAAAGGGGGTAAAAATCCATCTCAATTGCAACGCACTGTGTATGCTACGGTACTAATGATTTAAATTTATCTCAAAGTAGAGATATTTAGTGTAAATTAGAAAATCTGAAAATTGAATTATTATGGACCAGTTGGCTTGTAATAATACCTTTTGTATTATTAACAGAATAATTTAGAGACTCTGAGGCTGTAATGGTACTAGCATGTTAAAGAATAGCAAAGAACATTTCCAAAAAACTGAAACTAAACCATTTGTAAAGTTAAAGAGTAGGAATAGTCACTGGCACTGTTTTGGACTGGGCCAACTAGCATCCTCCTAAACAGCCCTCCAGCACAGCTGAGAGGCTATCATGGGTCCACAACCATTCCCAAGACTCACTTTGCATGGGGACTTTCTGGTTTTGAGAGTAAAATAATGTAATAATATCATCTCAAGCAAATTTCATTTAGTAGTATAATCAAAACCTGAGTTTTCTGGAGCCCATTTTACTTGAAGGTCAACCTAAACAAAGCTATTTAGAGAAGTTATATGGAGAAACCATATCTATAATTTTAATTAACAGCAACCAGCCAGTTTTTGGACTTGGACACTGTATGCCATTAAGATGGAAATACAGCAACTTTATATTTCCTTTATATACAATTTCTGTGCTGATCGCTTTCTGACAAAAGCCAGAGGGCACTCAGCCAGAGACTCCATTGTGGAAGGAAAGCCATTCTGATCCAATGAAGAGAAAAACAAGATTCTGAAAAAAACATTTATTCTGAAATAAACAACAGGTTGGACTGGTCTAAGGAGTGGACCAAATACCTGATGAAGCAATAATGTGGGAATTCTTATTTTGTGTTTCATCAGACATTAATTATTTGCATACAAAGAATTTACATATAAAATTCTAACCCAAGTTTTGCCTAAGTGTCTTTCAAAACAGACAAAAAAGCCTAACAATTCTATTTTTATATTGCTTTTGTAACAGAAGCCTAATATAGAATCATAGAATAGTTAGGCCTAACACCATTTCTATCAATTAGATTTCAATTTTTTTATTTTTATTTTTTTCAAAATCAGAGATATTGTCTAGGCTACAATTGAGAATTGCACTGAGTACACCTCATAGCTGCACATTTTAGCTATTCAGGCCACTCTCAGAAGTGTAATATAAATGCATAACATGCTGTGGTTTAGAAGGGGATGATGACTATGCAATGCGATCAAATTAATACAAGAAAATCATCTCCAGATAGACTTACTGTTTGAACTTTGTGGAAATCCAGGTAAAGAGGATGGACCATTCATTCCAGGCAGAAGAACAGGAGGAAGGCCAGGGAGTCCTGGATAAGCTGCTGGCAAACTGATACCATGAAGAGAACTGCTGTCCATCATGCCTGGCTGCTGTACTGTTAATCCTAGCACATCAGTAGCCTTCTTTATGCGATCCAATTCTTGCTGTGCCATCAGCTGTCTAACTGTTGTAGGAGCTAAATAATCTTTCTCCCGATCTAGCTGACTTCCCACAGTTTCTCTCACTTTTGTAATATGTTGTTTGGAAAAAATATGATCTCTTATAGACAAACGTGCAGAATACTTCACGCCACATAGAGAACATTCTGGCTTTGTCCCATCAGGTCCAGTCTGATTTATCATGAATGGCTTCCCTATGTTAATTTTGAATTTCTTTTCTTTAGCCCGAGCATTCTGAAACCAGACCTGGACCACACGTTTGGGCAGGCCAATCTCATTCCCTAGCATTTCGCATTCCTGCATTGTTGGAGTCCGGTAGTCACTAAAGCAAGCCTTGAGAACTTTGAGCTGAAGGTTACTCATTTGTGTTCGGAAACGTTTATGGCCTGGCCGATCACTGTTTTTGGATTTAAAGGGATTGCTGGCTCCAAATGGGTTAGGTGAACTTGGATCAGCTATGCTTGAAGTTTCACTGCGATCGGCATTATCATCAGGGTCATCAGTAATGTAGTAACTTTGGTCATGATCACCATCTTTTTCACTGAAATGTATTGAGGGGCTTGTTAGGGAAAAGAGAAATTTGTCATCGGTATTCTCATTTGTAGGTGTAGTTGCAGCTTTTGATAGCGTGTCGTTCACAAGTGGTTTTGGTTCTTTGGGAGGTGATGCAGGTTTTGCATCCCCTGAACTGCCAGTCGTGCTTTCCATTTCATTGTTCCCCTCATCCCCTGTTGTGGCATCACTAATTGCTGTATTAATTGATGAAGTTTCATCAAAGTCAGTCTTGTTTTGATCATATCCAGAGTCAGCAGGAGGGGCATTCAAATTCTCTATATCCTCACTAGACTCTGCTTTGAAAGAAGAAGGACTTAAGAGGTTCTTCGGTGACATTTCTGCAGTTTTGCTAACAGGGGTCGATACAGTGGAGGCTAATTCATTTTCACTTGATAATTCAGTTTTTGCTAATGACAGTGATGGGTAATCAAAAAATATGTACTTTTGTGGACTTTCTCCTCCATCTTCATTTGATATCAAAGGACTTGGAGGCAAACTGTAACCAGCCTGTTTCCCTTCATTCCAATGTCGAGAGCGAATGTGACTTTCTAAAGCTGATTTTGCTTTAAACAGAGCTCGACAGAAAGGACACCTTTTATGGGACTGGGCTGGACCAACAGCACGGAATTGTCCCTTTCTTTCTCGGGCTCTTGTATTCTGAAACCAGACTTGTACAACCCTCTTTTTTAGTCCCACTTCACGTGCAATGTGATCTAGCATCTTTCTGGTGGGGTTGGAATCTAGTAGGTACTTTTCATAAAGTATTTCCAACTGCTCTGGAGTAATTGTAGTTCTTAAACGCTTATCACGATGTTGATCTTCTCCACTGTTTCCTCCCTCTTTCTCACTACAATTGTTGTCTTCTTTATCATCTAGCTTTCGCTTCAGGGAACCAGCAACTGTAGCAGTGTGTGCTGTATGTGATGAGCCAGTTTGCGGTGGCATCTGAGCAAGAGAACTATTAAGTAACTGTCCAGTCATCAAAGGATTATTGGGGTCAAATATCATATACGGCATATCCATTGGTCTTTCTAAAAACTGTGAGTGAAGAAATTGGTTTTGGGCTGCTAGGAAATGCATGTGCTGGTGCTCTTGCCAAAGTTCTAGAGTTGGAAAGGCAACTGTGCACTGGTCGCATTGGTACTGTAGTAACTGAGGAGGTAGACTGTTCTGTAGAGAAGTCATTGAAATTGGTAAAGGACTGGAAGGAACAGGTGTGGTTTGTGATGCAGAAGGAGGTCTCCCTACTATCTGTGATTGTTTTTGTTGCTGCGGTTGAGAAGATGAAGGCTGAGGGTCAGAAGAGGTTACTGGAGTAGACTGTACTGGTTTGGCGCTTTGAGAAGTTGTATCAGTTTGCTTAGAGATGTTTTCATTTTGTTTTGGTTTTTCTGTGGACTCTGGTTTAGGAGAAGCCTTCTCAGGTTCTGGTTTTGGTGATGGAACCAAAGGAGTACTAGAACCAGAGCCAGAGCTTGCTGCTGTGACTGTCAGGCTTTTTGCAGAGTCGTTTTGGCTGGAAACTGTGCAGTTCTTATACACTGTTTGATCAGAAGCATCCATAGAATCTTCAGTTTGGCTTTCATCTTGAGCATCATCATCCTCGTCTTTATAACACTGCTTTTTCTGATGTGTAATCAAATCAAAGATCCTGGGAAAAACTACACTGCACTTTTTACACTGATATTGCATGTTACTGGTTCGAATGTAACGCTCATTTGTCAGTTCCCTTTTCTCATTGTCTTTAGTTTCAGCTTGATTTTCATAACTTTTGCGAGCTTTTTGTCGTGCATTTTGGAACCACACGACAATTACACGAGTAGGTAAGTTCAGGACAGTTGAAAGTTGTTCGATTTCATCATCCTTTGGATAAGCATTTGTGTCAAAAAAGTCTTGGAGGACACGAAGTTGGTAGTCAGTAAACCGAGTCCTAGACGATCTCTTGCTGAAAGATGCATCAGACTTGTAAGGTTCTACAGCTGAAGGCTGAGGATCTATTCTGATATCCTCCAATACTGTTATAGGAGGGTTGCTGAAGTTATATGGAGAATCTTTATTTCTCTGTCGTTCTTTAAACAATGTATTACGAAACCAGTGCTTGATAACTTTCTGAGAAAGACCAGATTTTTCAGCCATTTCCTGGATCTGCTCCTCACTTGGAGAATTGTTAATATCAAAATAAGCCCGCAAGATTTTTAACTGGTCATCTGTGATTCTTGTACGTGGACGCTTGAACTGAGAGTGCCGCAGGAAATTGGGATCTAATCCCAGCTGCTGCTGACAAAGCTGGGTAAGATCTGCAGATAAAGTATCCATTGGTGGCAACTGCAGGGCAAGCTGAGGAGGCAATGCAGGATGCTGCACTGGCTGCATCATAATTGGAGGAAAAAGTGGGAGGTCAAGTGAAACAGGAAGCTGAACTTGCGGTGGGGCTGATGGTGGCGGTGGTGGAGGAGGAGGTGGTGGTGGTGGAGGAGGCGGTGGTGGTGGGGTGGGTGGTGGAGCTTGCAAAGGCGTGGGAGTTGCATTTTGAATTTTTCCAGCCCCAGCTGAAGAAGGCTGAGAAGGAGTTGGAGGAGGAGGAGGTGGAGGTGGTGGAGGTGGCGGTGGTGGAGGCGGTGGTGTTTCTGGAGAAGATGGAGAAATTGGATAAAGCTTGTCATACGCCTCCCTGTACTGTCGGGCAAACTTTTCTAATGCTCCATATGGAAAAAACTGTCCATGCACATGTTCTTGATGACTCTTCAGAATAAGAATGTTGGAAAACAGCTTACTGCAAATTCCACATTCCAGTTTCTCTGTATTTTCACCTTCCCCAGTCTTACCTTTTTTCTGCACTTTTTGTCTGTTCTCATTGTATTGGATAACTAGCTCAAACCCAAAGTTCTCCAACAAAGCCTTGGCTGCATTCCCCCTTGCTCCAGAAGCTATTCTGGGTGGTGGGATTGCTGGTTCTGAAGATTTTGGCTTCTTCATATCTTTGCTTTCTTTTAGTCCTTCATTCTCACTTGTAGACTCTTGCTTTGGCTTCTCTTGTTTCTCAGAAAGTTCTTCTGACTCCTTATATGATGGCATATCCTTTATAAGCTGGCAGTCTGTGCTCACTAAGGCAGTTTGCTCTGCTTTCATCAGCTTGCTACTTTGCTGCTGCTGCTGCTTTTGGGACTGAAGCTGGGGTTGGGTGGATTGATACTGTTGTGCTTGTTGCTGCAGTATCTGTAGCTGGGTTTGGCCGACATGGTGCTGAGTTTGTATCTGCTGCTTCAAATCTTCTAGCAGTGATCCTGTCATACCAGCCATTCCAGGCATACCAAATGTGGCAGAACCTGGCAAGCCCAGATCTGGGCTCAAGCTAAATTCTGTCCCAGGTATATAGAATGGGAAAAGGAACTGAGGCTGCTGAAATTGCAAGAGTGCTTCTGGGGTCATAGGAAAGTGAGGCAAAAAAGCTGGGTTTAGAAACTGTGGTTGAAAGAATGCAGCTTGCTGTTGCAGTTCATGCTGTAGTTGCATTTGAAGTTGTGCTGGTGACTGGGGTGGGTGATGCGTAGGCTGAGCAGAAATTAATTCAGAAGCTTGCTTTTTATTTAATTCTTTGGCATCTATATGTGTTTCTTTGCTGTTAACTGCTGGTAAGCTCATAGATTCTAGCATTCCTTGGCTGGGGCTACTAACATTCCCTGCTACACTATTTCCGCTACTTATATTACCACTTGGTTCTAATTTTGCAGCCCTTGCCTTTGTCTGATGAAGCACAGACCTCATATGGATTTCCAATGTAGAACTTTGGCTATACGCAACATTACAAATGCTGCATTTGTAGGGTTTGTTGTCAGTGTTGCTGTTGGTTTCTTGAGGGACAGGACTTGATGCTTCTTGCAAAACCTTCTTGAGTTTATGTAGATGGGACACTGAGTTATAGTGGACCAAGAGAATGTTCTTTTGGGTGAAAGACTCTTTACACACTGTACATTTGTATGGGCGAGATGGATCTAGAAATTTTTCCATAGTAAAATTTGGCCCTTTTCTAAAAGGTAAGGTCCGCTTTGGTTCTGAACCCATTTCATCTGGAATAGAGCTACTATCACTTCCTACAGGACTTGCTTTACCTTCCTGATCCATTTCATAATCTCTTTCTATTTCTTGTTCTAGTGCATGATCGTCTTGTGCCATACCTTCACTTTCTGCCCAGAGTTCACCATTGACAGGTAAAGATGCACACAGCTGCTGAAGTTCAGCTTCATTGAGTTCAGGGTGGCCTGCTTCCAAGTGTTTTTTTAAAGCCTGGAATGTACGGAAGCTACGTTGGCAAAGGCTACACATGGTAGCTGCCCGAATAGCATGATACTGGGAATGTATCTGAAGCTTCTGCATAGTCTTAAAAGCCAAACTACAATGATTACAACGATACTTATAGACATGGCGGTCAGAAACAGAGAGCTGTTGCTTCTTCTGCTGTTCATTGAGCTGATCCGTCATTGAATCTGCAATCTTCATATCTTTACTGCTGCTCTTATTCCAATCTGGTGTTTCAGTAGATTCCTTAGGTGGCTTCTGTTCCTCGGTCTTAATTTCCATTCCAGTTTTTGATTCATCAGTCCCAGGGGTACTTTTCTCATCCACAGGATTTTCACCTAGTTAAAGAAAGTGAAGTTTCTTTTACACAAGTAGAAGAGAATAGCACATAGTTGTTATATTTTACTTTATTTTATTTTAATCAGAAATCAAGAGTGGCACCTGGCATGCCATGCCTTCACCTAACAATTCATGGCAACTTATCCTTGCCCCAAAGAATAAAGCAGACAGGACCAATAGGGTGTTAAAAAAAAGTAATAAAATCCAAACACAGTCATCAGACTGGAAGTGACAGTTGGCCCAGGAGTGGCATATGGCTTCTCTTTGTCACAAGGTAGGAGTTTATTGCTATAATGGGAGCACCAAACAAGAAAGAAAAAGTAGGAAAGAAGGAGAGATCAGAAATGGGGACAATAGGTAGAATAGGTGATTAGAAAGGAGGAGGAAAGCGGTCTGAGAAGAGAAGGAGAAGCATGCTGTGGGAGGTAGCAAAGTAGTTTCCCAGCACAGAATACAGTAAGTGTCCAGGATAAGAAACCTACTACTGGAAATGCAGGCAGAATCACTTCCCTAACATTCCCCATTGATGCTGGTGAAAGTGCCACTGTCTTTTGGGACTGGGTCTTTTGGTGGCTAAACAAGGAGGGTCTTACCTTCAAAGTGGCTAGGCACTACTGTTTGTTTTTATCTCTACCAAAAGCAAACAGTCTGGCATACAAGTGTATCCTAGTAGTTCTGCATGGGTGGAGTCAGCCAAATTCAGCTCCCTTGTTATTTTTCTCTTTTTATCTCTTGTAGTTATATGCAAGCCACAAATGATTTACTTTACTAAGAAAGAAACAAGTGGTTTATTTCTAAATTGCCCACAGGTAGCTTTTATATGTCTGGGTTTTTTCTTGCATACCTGGATACTTCCCAGATCCCTCAGCTGTAATGGTTGCAGGTGTGTCACGTTCAGATTTCTCCGATGCAGCTGCTGGCAATAACATACTATTGGGCATCATGACATCTGGTACAGGAACCTTTGAAAACCAAGAACACAGCATTATTACAGGAAAAGTCCCTCTATTTTATACTGTGCAGTATTATGGAATAATTCAAAAGATCCACCATATCTGGATCAAAGACTGCTAGTACCAAATGAAGAACTTGATTCAGTCCTTGAAAATTATTTCTGACAAACTACAAATCCAGAGCATCTGGTGTCCCTTGGTGGACAATCTACTCAAAATAATCCATAATAAGGTGATGCTATAGAACTACATACACTCAATACTCCACTGGTCTCAGTGTCACCACAAAGAAGGTTTTGGCTATGTCAGGGTGTTCAGATTTATCAGGAGAATTCTGCTTAGACATTCTCCAAAGACAGAGATCATGTTGAGATATGGTCACCAACTAGTTCTTGACCGAGGGCATTCCCACTCTGCTTCACCTGTATCGTTTTTTTAAACAAATGCTGGACCTTCCATGATCTTTGAAAGAAATTTGTAAGTTTATTTCCATACAGAAATAGTAACTTACTTCCGTTTAGAATGAGATTTTTATTTTCTTCTCTAAGATTGCCTATGTATCTTCTTCAGACAGCTTTACCTGTTGTGTTGTGCTTTTAAATTATAGACAGAAATCTTTGAAGTGTGTACTTCTATGTGTCTGAAAATTAAGTCAACATGAACATTTGCTCAACAGTTCATGTTTCCCTTTTCCTTAGATGGTTAAAGCATATTCATACCTGAAATAATGGACAGTTTAGGGGTTCATACTAAGACTTAGAAGGTCTGGTTTCAAATTCATGCACTGCCAGATTCTGTCTAAATAACCTTGGGTAAATCAGTTCAGATTGTGCTGCAGCTCCTTGTCTCTAACATAAGGATAGCATTTCCTTACTTCATACACAGGCAACAAGAATATCCATATGAGAGAATTTTGAGTGGTAAATTAGTATGATAGTGGAAGCTAGATACATTACTATATATGAGTAGAAACATGTTTTGTTCCTCTTTAACAGTTAAAACATATTTCAAACACTTATTAGTATATAAAAAAATTATATATATGCATGTATGTATGCATATCAATTGCCTATTGGAAAAGATATTCTAGTTATATTTTAAGAAGCCCTGGGCTTAGTATATTTGTAATTTAAACATGGCATTAATAGCATTCTCTCAGAGGACTAGTGATTCTGAGTTTATCTGGGAGAGAGGGACTTTAAAAAAAAGGTGATGTAGACTCTGAATGTCCCAGAGAAGAAAAATTTATTATAAACGGTATTTATCTTGTCATCAGAGAGTTCAGATATGGTCATATCTGTCTTAGCAACTACTACAGCTTAAATGATGCAGATTATTTTGAAATCTGTTTCTCACTCTTTTTTTTTTTTTTAATTTTTTCCTCTCAGAAACAGTGAGATAACTCCCCAGCACTTGGAGAGGAGAGATTTCAAAGCTGCCCCATTATCAATGTAGAGGGAATCATGGAGAACCTGAGAAGAAAGCTAATATTGCTCAATGGGGAAGAGGGGAGGTTCATATTTTTCCAGTTTCCTAAAAGGGTCTGGGAAAGCTAAATTTCTACTGCATTTTCCTTGTGGTGGGCCAAAATTACATGGTTTGACAGAGTTATACTTAGTGGAAATCCAAGGAAAAGAAAAGAACACTCCCCAATTATGTATTTACTCATCTTTGCACAAGGAACCCCAGACCTTCAGGCAAGGGCTCTTTCAATGCTTTCTTATTATTTTGCTGCTTTACTTGGCAATGGGGTTGTAAGCTTACAACCACAACCATATAAATGAAGTAGTTGTCTATGGAGATAGAACTAAATCCCTGAGATTGCCAAATGCATTTCCTTCTAAAAAGGCACAACAACCAGAATCAGGGTGTCTTAGGAGATCTGTTTTCTAACTGAGCCTATGCTGTAATAATACATATATTCTAGACCTGTTGTTTTGAATGGTGTCTAGTCAATATTTTTCACAGAGATTTATTATTTTGACATTGTTTGTACGATGTCAAATTGTACAGTGAAGAACAGGATTCTTCTGGTGAGGTTGGAATGGCATTCATCCTCCAAATAGACATTGCTGGTTATAGCATTCCTCCCAGTCGTTGGGAAGCCAGTTCAGGTCCCTTTTTGATCCAGGGTAGGTATTTGAAATCAAATATTCTATATCCTAAAGAACTCACCTAACTGAACTGCTGCCTATTCTTGGACTTGCCTTTCTGTTTCATATTCACATTTTAGTCACAAAAAAACTAAATAGTATTTTATGCAGAGGCATAAAGTAAGAAACACGACATTCTGTACAATAATATAATTGTGTTCTCAATTAGCATTACTAGTGATATTTCATATACCATAATGCAAGTACAACCCAGATATATACAGGAATCATTCTACGTCTGGGAACTACACTCTGCAGGGAATTCCTTTTTCTTTACAAACAGAAGTCAAAATACCTCTGAGACCTGGATATTATTAGACACGACTTACAGGTGTGCACTTAGAGACATGGACAGGCTTGACTTTTCCAAGGTTACCGTCAATGAGGAACAGCAGGTTTTTCATCTCTGAAATCCACCTTCAGTCATTTTCCCAAGGGACATCAGTCACTGTGTGAGCTGGCAACAGAACCTAAGAGTCCTGACCCACTCCCCCTTCAAGCTACCTCAATACTATGTCACAAAAAATACATTGCCCAGAGGCCCAAGTACATTTCTATAGCATGTGTGATATAACACTTGGAACACTTACTGTCATGAGCAGTTTCTCCACACAGTCAGGGGACACACTGTGCAAATGGGTCAAATGAAGTTGGAGATGCATTTTGTTGCTGAGGACATCCTGGCAGAGGGGGCAGCAGATAACAGGTTGCATTGAATGCTGTGACAGGACATGCATCTGGATACGGTTTGGGTCCCTACTATTGTAGTTACAATAAGGACACTGATAGAACTGAAAAAAAAAAAATCAAATTAAGATGCAGGCTATTAGTCAGTGTGCTTTTTATAACTTGCTGATATTGCTATTTTAACAGCATATCATCTCCGTTTCATTCCTGAGTCATTTGAAAGAGTTCTAGAATGCAATTAAACTGTTACATTTTCTTTTACCTGTTCATGACAAAATTTATTGTCCTCTGGAGGCTTTGATTTTTTAGCTGCACCATCCTCTTCTTTCGCCAGAAGAATCTGTTGTGCCCCTACCACAGTATTTGCTTTTGGTTCCTTCTCTGGTGTGACTATTCCTGTTCCGAAAACACAATTTTTAAGAAATGTTTAAACTTTAAAATATCCTGAGCTACAAAAAGGCTGTGATTCCAAAGATCTGTATTGTATTTAAGAGTCTTTTATTTTAAGTTCTGAGAAAAAAAAATCTAGTTGAATAAAACAACTCTGGTAAGCACAAAGGTGAAAACACACTTTTGTCCTTGATGGAGACCCTATAAATACATTTAAAAATGGACTTTTCTCTACTGTTTAGATAACCTTAGGTTGCCTTGAAAGATTAATCAATAAAGTTCCCTCTTTAGCAGCTCAGTAGGAGTTTATGTACTACATAAAAACAAATCAGATTTTGCTTAAAAAGCTTGGTTTCCAAAATAATTAATTTGCTGCTGTTTGATTACCCTCTCTCTTTTCTAAACTGTCTGAGCAATACGATTATTGTGCTGTTTTGATAACTCCTGCCTGGTTACAGTTGTGAAGCTAAATACAGTGGGGCTTTAAAAGAAATGCTGTGGAGAGTACGATTTCAGAACTAACTTAATATTAATTATATACAAAAATCAGTCATTTGGGATTGCCTTAGGTGTTTACACTGTGATTTTTTATAGTCTGGCATTTGTGATCAGAATGTAATTGTTTTCTATAGATAGTTATTAAGTATTAAATACTATATTTAATATTATGCCCGAACTACTGTGTAATGTGGCCCAGTCTTGCACACATCAAAGAAAAGAGTGCAATTCTAATTTCGCAGTCATCAGAAAATTCTTTCCAGCGTCAATTTGCCAGATAATCTCTTCTGCTAGGCTGGATATTATACAAGAGCATTCCGCAGGCATGTCACATACATCTCATGACAAACACAAAACCTCATTTACCGACCATTCCAATCTCATCATAGTGCGGCATCATCTGACCTTTTTTCTGCTGTTTATTATGAGTATTTCTAATTTTAACTTTCAATTTTCACCATCTTCCAGTCAATTTGCAACTAAATTATTTCCAGGGTGAGGACACTATCACTGGACACTGGGTGCAAATACATCTTGAAATGCAATGAAGCTAAACCATTGATTGCTATCAGACCCAACGTAAATATATAGTCCAAGGGTAATCTGATTGTATGCTGTGCATGAAGATTTATCTTGATTTTTTTCAATCCACATAAGGTTCATATAAATGAACAAATTGCACCTCATTGCACAATAACCTAGGATTAATTTAAAAATAAGGTCATGGATGTTTTGGCAACAAAGTAAACATGCACAAAGAAAATACTTGTGTTTTTCTGTAGGCAAAGCCAATAACTTTTTGTTATTATAATTTTCATATAGACTGTGCAATATTTGATATTACAAGAGCAACATTAAAGAGGAATAAAATAAAAGAACAGTTTTCAAGGTAACTACCAAAGCATCATGGCACAATAATAAGCAATTCAAAACTGAATAATACAGGGGTGTTTTCTGAAGGGTCTTTTTTAAAAAAAAACATAGACATATTTTATGACATACCTTAACGGTGATTTCCCCACACATTGTTTTTCACTCCTAAGTTGCTAGTTATTTCTTTTGGTGTAATTTAGCCCCCTAATTTTTTGCATGTTCTTGATCAAATTAAAGTTTATTCCTGCTATATTTCCTTACCTTAATGACCAATATGTCAACATCAGTGTAATATCTGAACAAGCCACTTTCTGGAGCCCGATTGAATTTTTACACTCTCAGGAACGGATCCTGGAGGCCTCATTTAGACTGCATTATCAGTGCTGTGCTGACAACCTGAAGGACTCTCTAAGCTTAAAGGCAGAATCTACATGATGCAATCACATAAGGCACTATTATATTATTCACTTTGGTTTATAATAATACAGTACTCCCTGGCCTGTATTTACTTGGCTATACACCATCATTGTTCAAATGTCTTAACTTTGAGAATTATGGGAAGCAAAAAAGCGACATACTATATTAACAGAGAAAGGTTGCTTCTCAGGTTTTAGAAGGATAGGTTCAAATTATTAACCTCTCTTCACTTCCAACTGTCAAAAATGTCTAACAGTCAACTACTGTTTCTTACCTTTATCACATATCACTTTTAAAATGTCTGTTTTTTTAAAGACAAATGGACCAGAATCTCAGTGGTGTAAGTGGACACAGGAAGCTGAGTTTTAAAAAAACAAAACAAAACAATTCTGCCTTCCCTTATGATTCTCCTTATCATGCTAAATTGTTCTCAACAGGTTGCTACAGAAACTAGGATCCAAATTCTGCTCAAAAATTCACTTGTGAAATTACATTTAGCTGTGTTTTGGCAGTGGTATTTACTGCTAGTGAAATTCAGCTCAGAGTGCACTCTGTGTGCGCCTGAGCACACACGAGGTTAATGTTACACATCATCTTCCACCACAGGATGGAATAACTTAATTACTTCAAAGGGTCTATAATAATCAGGAAACACATAGTTCTTGTTTCTGTAAAAACATGGGGGTTTTTTTGGTTAAATTTTCTTTTGCGGTTAATATAATAAAAGCGTAGAGTTATAAAACACTGTGCTGGGGTCAATAAATACATAACAAAGCATAGCTTTTTACTATGTTTACTATTATATTTATATAAACTGTCAACATTTATAGAGGCTTTGTTGTTTCTGTTGTTATTGCTCTGGATTCATTCAACCCCAAGCATTGTTACTTCTTAAACGACCAAAGTTACATCTGGTCTGTAGTAAAGTAACCAAGTCCATAACTTACAGTGAGCTTTGCAAAAAATTAAAAATAAATAAATAAACAACAGAAAGAAAAAAAAAGGGGGAGAGTGGATTCTTCCTTCTGGCATGAGGACACCACTTTCCTCAGCACGTGGTGAGGACCAAGCCCCCAAGCCAGAGTATGCATGCCAAGAACAAAGGAAATTGGCTCCTTACACAATGGTCCAGCTAGTACAACTCAGTGCCTCATCTTGCTATATCAATTTTCTGCTTTCTGTGTTGAATTCACTGTTTTAAGGAGCTTCCTGTAGCGAGGCTGAATAAAGTTATGGTCTTATAGGAAGGGTATTGAAGGAGGAGAGAGAGAACAGAGAAAACATTATGGTCCTGAGCATGCTGTATGTCACTGTTTTCACAGCTAGATGTTCCACTGGCATGCTATTCTTAATAGACAGTTGTAGGAAAAGACTAAATCCAGTTTTAAATGTGTACTTTTTATACTTGAGACACATTATTTGTTGGGGTTTTTTTCCTAGCTCTGAAACACAACGGTAATTCATTTTATAATATAAAATACACAGCATTATTTTACATGAAAAATGTACTTTCAATAAATTTATCTCAAAAACTAAGTTTAATTATAAATAAGTGCCATGAAATAGACTAGTCAATGATTGCCTGTCAGTTACAGAATTATTTAACTTGTGTAAGATTGTTAATATAAAAATTATATAATTCACTGCAATTCAGATGTCATCACCTTCATAACATTTGTTTGTGTGACTAGCAAGAAGGAGAAAGTTAATAAAATACACATACTAGTGAAAAAAAAAAAAAAATCCCAGAAAAGCCATAATCAAAATGCTGTTTTCTCATTTATGTATCTATGTTTTTGATAAAGATTGCATAATTTAAGACTTCTGACACATCAGATGATGTTATTCAGTCTCAAAATAATTCTAAAATTATAATTACTGGTAGAGTATTCTTTCTAATTAGGGTAGACTGAAAGGATAATTTTCATTGAAATAATGAAGGTTAATTTCCATCCTTCCTCATGTTTACTACCTTATTAAAAAGTGCTCCCCTTAGCCATGGCATAGACATATTACATTTTCAATGCAAATGTATTAATCTGGATAAATTCCATATTAATTCTCGCACTGCATAGAGCTGTAATTTGGATTATAATGAATCTAAAGTGGCACTAGATTTAAATGACAATATAAATGAGGCATTAGTAGGCTTTTCTATTCTGAATGAATATTCAACAAATATAACTTGCATATTGCCAAGTCTCATTTTGAAAGCTCTACTCCTTGAGATAAGGTAAGCAATACAAGCACAACAGCTTACACAAACATATTGTTACTAAATACATGTTAATCCTTTCTTGTCTAATGGATTCTATGCTAAAGAGGGGTCACACCACTTTCCTGTCTAACTTGTTAGTATTGTGATTAATTTATTGGTTTTCCTGAGATTTCTTTGGCAAGACTTGCAACACTCAACTCATGAGAAAGCCCAAATTAACATTCAATTATACATAAGCAGTTATGCAGTCATTAGAAATACTTGTCAGTTGAGTGAAAATAAAGATGATGGTCTGAATGTTACATATGCAGAATTAATTTAGATTAGGAAAATAAAAGTTTCTAAAAGATTTAGGATTTTACAGCACAAACTATTTTCTGCAAAACACAAAAGCAACCATGTATTTCAACCCTTGGTTTTATATGAATCTTACTGCAAAGTTATTTGTGTAATTGCTGGCACGGGAATGCAGAACAATTATGTTGGGTTTTTGTAGTGCACCCAGTAGGCATCTGGATATAGGTTTGTCCTAATTAAACTTGGCCCTTATGAGCGGCTAATCCTGATGGAATTTTGAGAATTCCCCTTCAGTATTTTTTTCTAGATTCCATCCTTTTTTTTTTTTTTTTTTTTTTTTGCTGAAGCTTTAATACCATATTCTGTCTTGAACAAATAGAAATGGACCTCCCTAAGAAAAAGAGAGGACTGATAAACTCCCTGAAGCAGTTCAGTGTCCTCTAGACAGAGTATGGTAGGACATGCAGGCCACTGATGGCTGTCACCCCTCTCCTAGTGAGTGTCCAGGACAGTCCCTGATGAGACTGCTCAGGAGGACCTATGCCTGTCTGGGAGCATGGCTTTACTGCACTCCAGTTTTTCCCAAGTCAGACAGTCAGCCAAGGGGGATATATATTTTAAACCACAACACAGTTTCTTGCTCAACATCATTCTTGTCATCATCAGCCTTTCTTCAGTCTCTTGATCTTAAAAAATAAAGCAACTGAAGAGCAGCTGCGGTTGTAAACTGTGATGGGTACTGACCTTAGCATGTCAACAAGCAAACTTAAAGAAAGCTTTAATCTTTGAGTCAGTCTTCTGAATTGATTCAGCATAGAAAGGGCCATCTATATATTTTTTCTTTTAATAAATCCAAAATCCAAACCTGTTTCATATGTAAAGAGCAAATTACAGGATGAAAGAATTTGGATGTGAAGAAACTCAGACATAAAATGATATTTTCTCTACAACTATATGTCTTTACAGAGAATAATTCCTTTGTATGCTGCTGTCATTGGCATACAAGGAAAAGATATATGACTACCTGAAACTAATAGTCTTCAACCTGTTTCAGCACTTCTTCTGCTTCAGTGAATCCAACATAATGTAACTAGGTATATAGCATGCGGCAAAGTAGTCAATGTAATGTTCACTGTGACCACAGATTTCCATCTCATACATAAAAAGCATGGATGAAGTCACATATTTGCCAAATCAAACACAAAAAAAGCCTTGGGTATCTACACCAGATGCTGGCCCTGGGTTTGTTTGTGCACAAGTAAATGTCATGACATAGGGGTTTTGTTTTCAAAGACAGTAGCTTTCATTACTGGGCTTTGTCTATTCCAGGAGATCAAAATTACCCAAACCATAATCCGTTTTCAATGATATTTCCTCTTTCTTAGGCTGAATCATCTGTAAACTTTTTCACTGGATTTTGTGTATTTTTTTCAAAATGCCTCAAATAAATGCCCAGGAAGAGGCCAGATTCTTGGGAGAACGTGATCAGAGAGCAAAAGCAAAACATAATAATAACAAAAAGCCCCACATTCTTTGGGTTAAAAGGGGGGCAAAACCTGATTGAACAAAAAATTCAAGTGGTACCTAATCCTATGCTTATGAAAAATTAATATGCCATCAGAGAAATCACAAGTACAGCTAAGATTAATGAAAGGCGCTTAAAAAATTACAAGCACACAAACTGATTTGATTAAAAAATAATCTCACTGGTCGTCCTGTAATATTCTTCAACTTATCCGCATCTACCCTGTCAGATGGTTATGATTAAAAATAGGTCAATGGGAGGCTACTGATAGAAATCACATGTAAAACGCACATGCAATGAATAGTAGTGGGATTGTCCAGACAGTTTGAAATGAAAGAGCATTTCATAAGTTAAAAAAGGGGGAAAACAAAATTTTAGCATCTTACCAGAGTCTTTACTAGATTTTTTGCCTTCACTATTGTCTCTCTCACTTGAGTCTTTATCATCAGCAACAGCCAGTGATGTACTTTTAGCAGTCCCTTCTGTATCTTCACCTTGTTCTTCTGTAGATAAGCAAAGAAAATATCTTAGAAAATAATCTCAGTGAACACTTAACAGCAGTTTGAAAATATGTCCTCTAATAAGAACAGCACTAACAGAGGGTAGCAGACAGGGGGAAAGAGGAGTGAGGGAAAGAAAAGGGAGCAAAGAGCACTTGAAATGATTTGGACATTAATTACAAATAATTTGCAACATTTCAGAATCTATCTAGAAAATCTGACTGTGTCTTTATTAGAGTACCCATTTTCCATCAGTGTGACAGATTTAAAGCCTGTCATTTCATATTCTTTTGATAGAAATTATATGTGTTAATATACACACGCATGCACATACACACTGCATAGGCTGGAACAAAAGCAAGCACATGTAAAAATGCATCTTGGAGCCAAAAAAGAAAAAAAAAGGGGGGGGGGGATTCAAACATAAATCCTATTAGTGCAGCAGTATCCCGCTAATTGCAGTAAGTAAGTATTAGGTATTAGGTACTGTATTAAATATAAACCTCTGGCTTTGTGGGAGAAGTCTTGAATTTTGTCTCCAGGGGGAGCCATTCAGGATAAATGATGCAACTTGGTATATGGCTTCTGAGGAAGCAGCATTACCCACACCTCACTTACGTGTTCACACCAGCTAGATTACATGGAAATCTTCACAGTAACTCAAGCCTATTTAATTATTCGGTAAATCTTAGCTATGCTGCTACTGGTGGATTAATCTGTTTATGCAGTTAGCTTCTATGCTGGGGCTGTGTAGCACTAATCCGTGAAAGGCCCACTGTTCCTTTTCATCCTGTGATCATTTGTCTCTCACTGTGCTGATGTCACATTTTAATGAATTTTTAGCAATCTGAGTAATGCCAGATAACCAGACTTGCAACTCCCTACAGCACAGCATGCTGTTTTCATTGCTGCACACACATTCACGCAAAAAATAAAAATAATATTTCCCAGTTCAGGTAAGAATTACATAAATTAGAAGGTGAAGGTAAAATGGGATTCGAAGCACCAGGCTGCTCGATTTCATAAAATCTTTAATGACCATATAAATTAACCCTGGAAAGGCAAAAGGTCACAGACACACATTTGCATACACTCTTCTATTCACTTTTGATAAGCAGAGCTTTTATGCAGGGAACATGATACAATTAACCCTTCAGGAACCATACAAAATGCAGCTACCGACATTTTAAGTGTCAAGCATTAACTGAAAATTACACACTGCATAAAATTTTCATTGTAAATGCTATAGTGATTGAAAGGGGAAATAGTGGCCCTCTTCGCACCCCATGTTTTATTAATAACATTCTGACAGCCGAATGAAATATCCTCTGTCATATGTAGCAGCTGAGCACAAAAAAATTGCTGCTTAGTGCCTTACTTGCCAACCATGCACTGAAACTGTATGCCTAGGCAAACAACCCTCAGATCAATTTAGTAAACCTATCCAATTCTCTCAACTCTTTGTAAACCTTTTGTAAATTGGGAGAGAAAATCACAGCTGCATTTTTGGAAACCAAATCCCCAAAAAAATAAGAAGAAAAGAAAAAGAAAAGAAAACAAATCTCAAGCACAGACCAATGTGATTTGCATTGACATCAAAATAGAATAGGTTAGAACTAAGCATGCTGTCCACTTTTTGGAACAATACAGGGAGAAAGATGGTCCCCTCTTTTAAAGATAATGGCATATATAAAAAAAAATTTCCATCAGAATGGACCTTCCCCCTCATGCTGTTTTCACGCTCTCCCCCCTGCAGTCCCCTGCCCCCTCCCACGATGATAGCTAATCAAACATGGTAGGCATCCCTGTCACAGCTGGAAGCGGGGCTGTGTTTGTCAGGGTGGCGGGGGAGCGTAGTTCAGGATGCTGAGAGCCTGTGATCATGCCTGGCTCGGGCTGTGTTAATGCCGAGCGCACACATGAGGCTCTTATCCAGTGTCAGGCCCTGTGGCCTCACAGAGACGATGGCAGTCCCTTTTTGACTCATCCTTGGGAACGGATGCATTGCTTCTTTTACTAGATTTACTGGCCCAATCCCCCTGGGCTGGAAAATGAAGTGTCAAAGTGCTACTGAGTGTCCTTATCTTGAGGGGACATAAAATTGTAAGGGCTATCGTGGCACACATTAATAAAACATTGTGTGTCAGGCAAAGAGAAAGAAAATTATGAAGGTACTAAAAGAAAAGCTACAGTATCATCTGGGTCTCATCAGACAATTTTTGCAGGGTGCACTCCTGTTTTTCTGGTATGTGTTTTAAGTGTGAGAGAAATTCCCAGACATGTTCTCCTATACATCATCGTGGTGTCTGACCTCAGCCTGACCCTGGCAACAGTTTGAGAAATCTGAATGTGAACAAAGACTCTGTGTCAGCAGCAGGGAGAGATTGCGGGATAGACTTTCCCCATCAACTTAATCGCAAACAGCAGTTCTGAGGCCATAACTTTACAGGGCTCCACCAAGCCGCAAACACATAACCTTTAGAGGTGAAACTGCCCCCTGCTCCCCACCCCCCTTCTGTGATTTTTCTCAGTCTTGTGGTGCTCCCTTTGATGTAGCAAGGCAATTAGCTCTAATGTTCAAGTACTGCAGACCTGTTTTATGGTTTGGAAGGTGAGAGCTGTTTATTACAGGTAGGCTCCTGGGGGCCGTAAAGGCTTTGCAAATTTTTAATCATGCAAAAAACTAATCAAAATGTAACTTATACACACCATAAAAATTAATATCATTATTATGCACAGTATAAATTGCCTGCCTTGGCTTTCTATGGCATTCACATCTAGAAAATACATTTGGCATTAATTTCAGAAATATGTATGGCATTCACTTCAGAAATAAATTTCAGAGACAGAAATGATAATACAACTTCTATTTTCCTTCAAAATTACAGAGAGGCTAAGATTCACACTGTCATGGCATTTAGCAAAAAGACAAGATGGAAACACAACTCTTAACTTAAAAGTACCTGGCAAATCGCAAACAAAAATCCTTAAGACTGTTCGTTAGAACAGATATTGAGGATATGTAACAGCGTGCTATTGAAGACACTACATTCATATGCCAAGAAGCTACAAACATCTCTTTTTAGTAACATTTTTGTTATTACTTCATGTGCTAACCAACAAGGATACTATTTAGTTATAAAAATTTGATGGCCCCTGCTTAGAGACACAAAATTACTAATTATTATCAACAAAACACAGCATGATGGTACTACAGATTCCAGAGCAAGTCCTAATGCTCTGTTTTAAATTTGCAAGAGTCCCGCCTATATACATTTACAAATGTCAGCATTGAAAATGGATAGAACACCAGATTCAAATATACTTTAATGGCACTAATAACACATACTATTGCAATACGATATTTTATTCACACCTGGTTTTATTTTGTCCAAATGTTGAAACTTTCTTTTGATGTTGGATGTCTAGAATTTAGCCATTATCAACCTCTTTCCTCACAACTGGCTTATAATTAAACACAAAAAATAGGTTAGCGCTCTGCACTAAATCAGGAAACTGGAAAAGTTAAGCTTCAGAGGCAATGTTAATCAGCTAATATTGTATATTATATATTCTACATCATATACTTTAGTATGTTAATCTACACTCTAAGGCCCCAGTTCTATACCGATTTTAGGCAGGGAGACCCTTATTACCTTCTTCAGCCCAATGAGATCAACATGTGTGATGATTTCAATTGCAAAATCCAGGCCTCAGCCAAAGTTGAATAGCAGATACCAGCAACAAAATTAGATAAATAGTCACACACAGATTACAAAAACCTGACTTACTGAGATACAAATAAAGCAATAAATGCATCCATCATAACCAAGGGAAGGGTTAGGGTTACAATAGTATTTTTTTAGATAAAACACTGAAAAATGAAAATAAGACATAGCCAAGGTGAAAAACTAAAACAATCTTCCCTCCTTTATTTAAATGCATTGTAGTAATCACAGCGGCATAGGAAGAACCGTTCCTTGCATTTTATATGAAAAATTTCCCTAGTGATATGCAGCTTTGGGAAGCTGTCTTCAATCCTGTTTAAGAAACGTATTATATTCAAGGGTTGATTTGTTTGGATTTTTTGGTTTTGGGGTGGGGTTTTTGGGGGGTTTTTGAGGGGTTTTTTTTGTTTGTTGTTTGTTTGGTTGGTTTTTTTGTTTTTTTGTTTTTTAACTGATAAGTCAACAGCCAATAGTTCCTGTTTAGGTTCTGGATTTTGTTGTTATTCGTATCCCTTTTACCCTCTCCAAATTGCAAGTAATTTCCTAAATAAAGATGATCTACTAGTTGTGGGTGAGTAATTGTGGTTATGAGAGAGAAAGCAAGTTGAAGGAAGTGTTTGTGGCTGAGGGCCAGATGGATGGAGAAAGAATAAATCAATAAACTAAAGCAGTAAGTAAGTAAATATGAAATGAGAGATTTAAAAATATAATTGGAGTTTGCTATTCAGTATGCTCAATAAATAGCTGAATCAAAGGTACCCATAAGTATTCAGTACAGGTGTGTTTCAGGTTCAACTGGTAGTGAATGGCTTATTAACTGTGGGGATGAAAAAGTAACCACTATCAAAGAATAATGCAAGGGTAGATTGGAAGGATGGGCAGTGAACAGATAATGTAGGGAAAGGAGAAACAACTAAGAAAAGAAAACAAAAAAAAAACAACCCACAAAAAAAAACCCCAAACAACCCCCCCTCCCCCCCCCAAAAAAAAAAAAAAAACAACCCAACCAAAAAGCCCACTGAATATCCAAGAGAAGAAAAAATGAAGTAAAAGCAGGTCTGGTGGATTTACTTCTGGGTTATCCCAGTTACACTACTTAGTTGATAAATCCTTCCTGACTTCTGGATTGCCAGTTATTCTCCCAGATATTCCTGAAAGTCCTATATTCTGGCTGGTCTTGCAGAGCATGAGGCAGGATCAGGATGCCTCACTCAGGATCTTGACTGCATCCTCTCACGCTCATATTTCATCTTTGAATAGGATTTCTAATTTCTCGTTCAGGGACTCAAGGGGAATAACGGCACCAACCTGTTACTGTTTCTAATCAATGTGTTATATTTAAAACTATAGCTGCTAGAAGGCCTAAGTTCCAACAAACAAGCCTATAATTAAGTGATGATGGTCATATTGACCAGAAAGTACTAACCAGCATTTAGTACCAAATTGTGCCATTTTGTTTTGTGGTGCGTCATTTTAATTTTTATAGCAGTCTAATGCCTACTTGCTTTGAGTTGAAACACATAGCTGTGGCAGAGGTCGACTGCGAAGCTGGCTGAACAGCATGTGCCATGGTGGCTCCCTCCCCAGGAGTGTCAAAAATCACACCCACTTTATCCATCCACTCCACCCAGCAGCCAGTATCCCCCACTTGCTAAGCACAGCCTCACCTCTGGCTGCCGGAGAGAGGCAGCTCTCATCCATCCTACTTCTTTTTGCTTCTTAGCTTCTAAAAGTAAAAAAGACTCATTATCACCAGCCAGCCTGCCCAGCACTTTATTATTTCCTAATCTATTTTTTCCTACTTCTTTCTTTTTTTTTTTTTTTTTTTAACCACAGCCTACTGCCAGCAGCTGGAGAAGGAAAAGGAATGTTGTCCCCAGAAGTTTAGAGGCATGGGATGTCCTTTCCAGTCCGGCTGCTGAGCAAGCTCTCCCTCTCTCGCTGCTGGCTGGGTTTGCCTGCCTTTGAGTCTGAGTACATCAAGAAAAAAAGCGCGTTTTACTCTAATAATGGTGTGATATGTGGAGAAAAAAATGTTGGTAAG
Source organism: Lathamus discolor (assembly GCF_037157495.1). Taxonomy (NCBI): domain Eukaryota; kingdom Metazoa; phylum Chordata; class Aves; order Psittaciformes; family Psittacidae; genus Lathamus; species Lathamus discolor. The sequence continues at coordinate 129,122,891 of NC_088885.1, read as the reverse complement.
CTTATGCTGAGCCATACTGGTTTATCAGAAAATAGGAAAATCTCTGGTTTGTGTTTTTGTTGTTTTATTTCTACATTAATATTTTATCAAATACTTTTCAAGAGGCAAAAGAAGCATATGCTGACAAAACCACTAGTAGGGAATGTCAGCTATTCAGAATGAAACTCAGCAATGTTTTCCAGATGTGATTGGAGATGTACAGTTAATCATTTATTATGCAAAAAGGGATACTTTTCTAACTTGGCCATCTCTAGAAAGGCATTGAAGCATGAATCTGTATTGAGAATAGTCTAACTTTTCCAAATGACTGTACTTGTTTTTTGGCTGCCATTACAGTTCATAGAAAATGCTGTTTCTCCCACCAGCATAAGGCTTGAAGAGCGCTGGCATTGTCTACTTGAAGACTAATACATTTCCATCAAGGTTATTTAGAAAATAAAACTAAACCGCATTATTAATTCTCATTCAGCATGCTGGATACCCCCTGCCTAATTTCAGGCACTGCTCTAAGCTTCCTCTCTATGAAGGGAGAGGTATCTTCATGGCACAACTTAGTCTTTACTTAGGCTGAATTGTCCATTCCTCCCTGACTACAGAGGGATTTTGGAGTGAACTTCAGTGTTTGGAGTGGAGACTTTTCACCTCAGCACTGCAGATAAATGCTGGAAGTTAGGTGGATGAATCTAAGAGCCTGACCCAAATCTCAGAATGTCAATCAGAATCTCCTCATGACCTTCAGTAGTTTACTGGGTGTTCATTTCTAGCCTGTGGAGAAAAACTGCTGGATCTTCATAGTATCATTCACCATTTTTTATGCTTCTTGTTCAGCCTTGTTTTCTGTGTTGCTTTTCAATCTGTGTGTTCAGTATCCCTTCATATACAAACACTTCTGTGCCTGATTTCTTGCATTCTCCTACTGAGCTTTCATGCAAGTGGTGAAACTGGCTCTCCCATTCAGTTTCCAGAATAATCCTTCAGAATGTATTTACAAAGAAATCCACAATGTTAATTAACAGCTCATTTAAAATGTCATTTAAATAACATATTTTATTAGTGACTCAGTCTTCAGGTTTCTCTTTGAAATACACTGTAAAATCCTTCTCATTTACCTTCCAGACTTTCTGAATTATTCACCTCTTTTTGGCTCACTAGCAGTATGTCTCCGAAATTATCTGTAAAGAATTCTGTTAGTGCATATATTTCTCCTTTGTCTTTTGAGAATACTAGAGTAAAAGAATTTATTTACTTTGCCATGTCCTGAGTATTTTGGATTGACTTTTTATCCTCTGGTGGTCTAGCAGGCCTGATGACTCTTCTGTAGCCTTTCTATTTCTGAGATCCTTTTACAATTCCTGTTCAGCTTTTCGAGGCACCTTTATGTATTTGCTCCTTTTAGCCAGCCATTATGTTCAGTTTTATTAACATCACTTTGGCTTTATTTCCACTTTTGAGGATACATTTTTCTGACCTGAATAAATTCTTGTACTATCTCTTGTCATGTAGCTAACTACAGCTCTCCAGATTTAAATATTCTTCTTTCTTGATGTTAAGCATCACAGGCAGAAGTAGGTGATCTATTTACAGTGAAAAAAACATAAAAATTCCCTGAACATAAATACTTTCTGAATTTAAAAATCAAAAAAAAACCTCAAACCCACAAACTCCCATGCTTACAGAATTTTTTTGCTGGGGGTGTGTGTTTGTGTGTGTGTGTGTATGTGTGTGTGTGTGTGTACGTTGTTTGGTTGGTTTGTTTCCCACAATTTCTGACAAATATTCCATCGGATTTAAAGCTATTCATGGATGTTTTACAAACTTATTTGTCGTAAATATCACTTAAATCTTCAGAGTTCAAAAGTTTGGCTCCTTTATCATATGCATACATGAAGTGATCTTTGCTTTTTTGAAATGACAACACAGGTGGTTTTAGCTTCCCATCCAACCCACATCATAAAGGTTCAGTGATGTGTAAGAATCTTCACCAAGACTTCCACCACAAATAACTCTGGAAATCTCCTGTAAAAAACATGGTTTCCTGGCTCAGCTGTACTATACAAAATACAGTATACTGACACATGGCGAAACCTATTGAGACAGTAGGAAAGGATTAGAGTCTGTTTATCAAAAATAGCAAAAGTAGTAAAAAATAATAGTATTTTCTGAACTCCTTGCTGTCTCACCTTCTGCTTGTGTCTTCCCTTGCCTCCTCCAGTCCCAATCTGGAAAATTCGTGCAACAAACTTTTGTCATTACTCAAGTATTATGCAGTTTTGTGAATGTTCCTGACTTGTATTCTAGTATTTTAGTGTGTTTTGGATTCATAGCCATAACATAAGCATATCTCTGTCCTGTTCATCCACAGTAGTCTACAGCATCTTTTCAATTTCAGTGCTGTGCTTCAACACCTAAAGATAGTCTTTTCTTGCTGCATTGTTTGAGATCAGGAATTACACTACCCTGTTGATTACTCTGAGTCTTGAAACGCAAGTCCACTGACAAGTTTGCTGGAGATACTTGCATGGCATACACTGGAGAAGAGCAATATCAGTTGGTTCTTAGCATAATAATGGGTGACTCATAAATACTGAGAGTAGGCTGCATATACAGATTTTCTGAATTCAAAAATGCCAGTTATATCTAGGGGTACTCCCAGGGTAAAGTCAAGCATTTCAGACCACCCAGTCTTGCTCTAAAGCTTTATGTATCACTGCAGCAGAATGGCATGGGTAGTTTTATTCGTACCTATTTATCTTTTTACTAAACTAGTGTAGTAACACTCCGTCTTTCATTTCCTCTTAAGTTTTAAATTCCCACTGTTCAGTATACTACACTGCTTTTTACCTTTCCTACGTTTGTATCGTTTGAATGTTCTTTCTCCCATACATAGTTTAAGTAACAAACTCTCACAAATTAATTTTCATTGTCAGCAATATAATTCTATCTCAGTGGAAGCAAAGGACATCCCTTGCCTATAGACTCCTTGCTCAGAATGCCTAATAAGCACAAATCTGCTCTGCCAATTTAGCTAAGACCCTGAAATACCTTGTGAGATGGCTCTGTTGATGGCACTGAAAATATTTCAGAGAAAGCTTCTGAACAAAACCTGAACTTAAAACTTAATGACTTTAGACAAATTAGCAGGGCCACCCATGTGAAAGCTTAAGGTGGACATACCACCACACAAACGTCTTTTCATTTGCTTGTAGCCAGTAAACTTTAAGTGCTTGGGCTGAAATTGGCTGCACTGATTGGATATCATTCCTGCAGGGAGGATATCATATGGTGGGGTTTTTTGTTTGTTGTTTTTTCCTCCTTCTTTTTTTTTGGGGGGTGGGGGGAGGGTGGGAGAGGTCAGGGGGATAAGCAGACAGGATGATATCTGGCATGTGCCAAATCAGATTAAATTGCCCAAATTCAGCCAAGCAATATAGACTTCAAAAATTCTACTTACCCACACTCAGAAAAACTGCTTGTATTGAAGAGTTGAAATTCTCCTAGGAATCCATAATCACTGAACACGCACTTCCCACAGTGCTGAGAGCTCACCAAAGTGCATATTCAGTCACATCCCACTGAGGCTCTACAGACCTCTTCACCCAGTTCCTATGTGTACTAAACAATGTACGTGCTATCCTCATAGGGGAACTGCAACTTAAATAGGTCTTCTGAAATAATACAAATTCTCCTGGCAGCTCCCCTGTACAAGCAGACTGCAACTATGTTCCTACTACAGTGAAACCGAACTTTCCTTCCTTATCACTATTCTTTTGCTGCTGTCTGTCACTGTGCAGTGCACTGGGAGCTGATCACTGCAGGAAAGCAAGAGCAGCATGTCCTGGTAGGCTGGCAGGAGCAAAACAAGTATGGAAGGGAGATTATGGGGGTTAAGGAAAGAAGTGATGAGAGGTAAGCAGAATGTGGTTTGAAGAAAAGAAGGTGAAAGACCAACAGATGGGGAAGGGAGAAGAAAATGAGGTGGCAATTAGGATCAATAAAAAATAGGTAAAGGCAGGAGACTAGGAATCAGCAGTGTAACAAATTCCATCACCAAACTGGACTTCGGGAGACACAGCTGGCTGCAACCAAAAGTGCAAACCACTGCAATCTACTAAGCAAATGAGGCAAAGACATTGAGACATGCTGAGCAGCTTGTGCAGGAATATTAGAGCTGGTAGTCAGCAGGAGTGGAAGAATGCATGGATGGAGAATGAAGGGAGCTGGGGGCTGGCTGGAAATATAGAAAGGACATCTGAAGTATGAGCAGCAGAAGTGAATAAGAAAAATAGAGATCACTGGTGAGGTGGAAAAAGTCATGTATAAAAACAGTGGGAGGACTCGTGAAGAGGAAATGATAGGTGAATATAGCAATTACTACGCAAAGAGACTGGAAATTAATATAGGTAAAACATGGAGTCCTCCACTGCCCAAAATTAGACCCCTGATTTTTTTGTCTCAAAATTCTTCTTCTGGCTTATTGCACTACCCTTCACCAGTGCTTGTCCACGGATAGGACAAAAAACTTCTGCTACTCTCAGGTGGCTCATTAGCTCTAGTAAAAGGGATCTGTGTAGCAAATCCAAACCCACTGATCTTTCATATGATTTCCAGTACAGTACTACATGGTAATTTTCTTTTGAGTCTTCAAGAAATAATCATAGGATTATACATGAACAGCCCCCCAAAACCAAAGAAACAAAAAAACCCAAACATGTTTTGGAACCATTAATAGTATCACAGAAGTAAAATACTTTAATATCTTAAAAAATATATCAAGATAATTTGTGACACAATATTCTATTCCCTGAGAAAGCTTTACCTTATGGGAAAGCATTTCTTATTCACTGCACAAAATTGTTGATACTTATTTAGTGACAAGCTATTCAAGATTTTGTTTCATTCTCACTATTTAATATAGAATCATAGAATTATAGAATAGTTAGGGCTGGAAAGGACCTTAAGATCATCTAGTTCCAACCCCCCTGCCATGGGCAGGGACACCTCACACTAAAGCATGCCATGCAAGGCTTTGTCCAAACTGGCCTTGAAGACTGACAGGGATGGAGCATTCACAGCTTCCTTGGGCAACGCATTCCAGTGCCTCACCACCCTCACAGTAAAGAACTTCTTTATAGCCAGTCTAAACTTTACCTGTTTACGTTTTAACCCATTACCCTTGTCCTGACACTATAGTCCCTAACGAACAGTCCCTTTTTCAGATACTGGAAGGCTGCTACGAGGTCTCCATGCAGCCTTCTCTTCTCCAGGCTGAATAGCCCCAACTTTCTCAGCCTGTCTTCATGTGGGAGCTGCTCCAGTGCCCTGACCATCCTCGTGGCCCTCCTCTGGACTTGTTCCAACAGTTCCATGTCCTTTGTATGTTGAGGACACCAGAACTGCACACAATACTCCAGGTAAGGTCTCAAGAGAGAAGAGTAGAGGGGCAGGATCACCTCCTTGGACCTGCTGGTCACACTCCTTTTGATGCAGTCCAGGATATGGTTGGCTTACTGGGCTGTGAGTGCACACTGCCAGCTCATGTTAAGTTTCTCCTTAATCAGCACCCCACGTCCGTCGTATGGGGCCACATGTTTTATTTACTACATGTCTTCAATTCTTTCTGAAAGCCGATTATTCATTTCATAATTGACTTTTTATTGATGCACAAACATTAATGAATTTATCTTCATTATGCCCTAAGAGTTGAGTAGGCATTTCTGCAATTTCAGAAAGGGGAGGTATACAGAAATTGAAGTTAAAAAAGCCTACTAACCTGGAGAACTCAGTTTTATACAGATGGGACCCAATTTTTTCTAAGTACATAGCAATATATAGAATTTAACATGCTCAAAGCACAGCACTGATTGCTTTCATTTGCAGCTCTGTGTGTTCAGCACTTATTTAACACTATAATATAGCCTCAAATCAAGCACTCAGAAAATGAAAGCCATACCGTCAGTGAACTCCTATGAAAAGTCTGGGTAAGGTGACCTGCTTTGGATAAAAAAATGGGTTCTCTCTAGCAGAGGCAGATATGGAAACGAGTTCTTCAGTTGTCTTAAGCATACACCATTATTTCTCTTCCTGGCATCCCCAGCCTCCTTCACAGAAATTCAGAAATTTCTGAATTTCTCAGCAAGCACAACAAGGCTTTAAAGACAGTTTCTGCCATCCCTGCACAGCACTGATTCATCCATAACCTCATGCAGCAGCAGCCTGTGAACTCAGGAAGGCAAGGGGGAAAGGCTATGTGACCATGTAATTACAAACCATATCTCCATGCATACACACCTGATGCTGAATTAAGGCAATACAGTGTGTATTAGTCCTTGATTGTGAAAGTGGCTTTTCAGAGAGGCAGAAGCAGACCAGCTCTACTAGATCTATATATGTACAACCCCTTTTTCTTGTGCAGACATATAAGATCAGCAAGCAGTATATACTTACAGATGTTGTTATCTAAATATTATCTGTAACATATAAAGTCATTAAATGCATAAGGGTAGACTGTAAGGCAATCCACAAAGATATGCCTGCACAAATCAGGCTGAGCTTAAAGGAGGTGGTGTGAATAAAACCTCACAAAGAAATTTAATACTTTACTGATTCACTTTACCATATTAGACCCATACTTAGATAATTTAGGAATAGGATTTAGGAATAGTGCAGTAACTAGCAACTATTATAGTGAGTGTAGAGTGTCTTCTTTTTATTCTATGTATAGGCATATATCTGTGTCTGTATTTGATGAAATTCAATAATTTTATTGGAGTTTGCAAACAGTGCTTTCAGACATCCACTAGTCAATGCATACATGTTATAATTACAAAAAATACTGCAGCTTCTCTTATGATGGTAAGAGACAAGGAAAGATGAGACACAATTACAGCTGGGCAGATGTGGTATGCTTGTGAAAATTATTGTTTTCTTTTTGAAACAAGATGTTTTGGTCATTTCAGCATAAATTAGCTCCACAGTTATCACTATGCTAAAGAATGAAGAAAAAAAAATGACGACTTTGTAAAATATTGACATAGATTGGCTTTGCTTGAGTGAGGGTACTCCCAGAAGTTCACAAGGTTAGATGTCATGCTACAGAAAAATGGGCATAATTGAACAGACAATGTTTGATTTTCAGAAGTGCTGAGTTTTATCTCAACACCCATAAAATGAAAGCAGAGCAGTTTCAAGATTCTACATGGTCTTAGAAAAATTAGCAAAACCCCATACATAAGGCACAGAGGATTTTTACCAATGCAAAATAGATGGTCAGCACCTGGCCTTTAAGCAGATTTTATAGTCCTCATAAAACATATATTCCCCATGCACACTAACCTACAAATACATTGAGAAAGTTCCATTCATTTCAAATTGTGTTCACAAAAGCATGTGTGCTGGGCTTTGAGGTCTAGGGATTATAATAGCCACTCATTTATAGCAGTATTTCACTTGAAAAGTGGAACATGATGTGAAATAAGCAGCAAATAACTTCCACAATCAGAAAAAAAACCCACACCAAACAACCAAAACTATAAAGTTGCTTATTATAAAGGCAAGATTAATTTAGGCACCTTCATAAAAAAAAAAAAAAAAATCTGCTGCTTACTGTATAGTTAATCCATAAATCTTTAAAGACTTCTATTTTTAGTCTCAGACAGCATTTGAGCACACAATGTTGAGTTCTTTTGAAGACATGCGCAAAAGATATCGATTAATTTAATTTTTTAAAAATCTTCTAAGACTCTTTTTTTTTTTTTTTTAAGGTAAATTCTGTTAAAATTACCTAAGTGTATTTTATGCACAGTCCTAGCTGGCTACCTTTATTTTCTTGATCTGTCCAGTCAGTCAGATTTGCTTAGGTGGGGACACATGAAATACTGCACAAGCATTTTAGATAACTGTGAGGATGCAAGATGAAGCTATTAGTGCAGGCACCATGCTTTTCTTCCTAAAGGCCCCTTTTTATATATTGTCTCAAAAACAAAGAAGCTTGGTACTCCAAAGAAACTTGGGCAAGGATCCTCTTTCTTTCCTATGTGTACAGCTTATTTATCTGCTTGCTCCTCATAAAACCTTTCAAAATGTATTTCATGACTAAGAACAAGTGCTCCAGTTCAACTCACTGCAGAAACTAGATTCAAGAATTTGTTTGCCCACTGTATTTTTTACAGACTCTGTCTCACAAGCACAGGTTGGGGAACCAAGAAGTGCGTCATGGGTTTTCTCCTCAGAATTTGTTGTGGAGATGAAATAGGGCATTATCTATTTAGTATGAACACTATTTGGGCAGGAATTAGTCATCAGCCTGTAATTTTTATTCATCCAGATGCTTTGCTAAAGTTCATACATCTGGTTAGCCCAGCACACTTGACATACTCAATACCAGCATCAGCACAGATAAACATACTGGTTACAATCTCAAAATTATGAGGAAACGGGAAGAGACTCTTCATCCAAGGTTTTTCTGAGTTAGTTTCTATTTTGGACTGTATGTGACAATGAGGTGACATTCTTCACTGATTCCATCATGCGCAGAATACAATTTGTCAGACTAACAAATGCCATGTTTAAGCTGACAGCTAAGAGGGACCATATGCACATTTCTGTATCTCTAGAGGATGTCAGCCTGGCAGGATAACTAAGGTTAAATTGCTTGCATGGCCTGTGCCAATTCCAAGATCTATGCATACAGGTATGGAACACTGCTTTTGAATACCACCTCACAAAGCTGATATTTGTTCATATATATATACCTATACAGATAAAGAAGAATTAATTGACAAAATTGACTTCAACAGAAACTGTGAACACAAGGAATCAGAAGTATAAAACTTTTTACTTGCTCCTAACTAGGGAAGTTAGATGCTTCAACATGAAAAAAAAGAACTAGCTGAACACTGGAACACATCAGTCATGGGATTAAAAACCATTTTGCACCTCTGGGATAAGAAAATTCAGGTATCAATTTAAAAAAACCCGGTTGTTATCTTCATTTAACTAAGATTTTTAAGTCAATTTTTGAAATAGAAAAAAAAAATACTATTCCAACAGTGTTTTGTGAGCTATTACAAGCCCATACATGCTGCCTTTCCAAATAAAACAAAACCAGGACTGGTCTGAAGGTACATCTGGGGGCCTGCAGTATATTTCAGTTTTCTGAAAAACCAGCTACCATACCTTCAAGAGAAACAAGCTGAAAATGGAATCTGATTCAACTGTCTTCTTTGCAAGTTAAGTCATTGAAAATCGCATAAGAAATATCACTTGAGACTACTATAAACTCAACAAAACTAAGTTTGAACTCAACCCCTAGTTTTTAATGGAAAAAATAATCAAGGGTGAAAGTAAAATTGCTAAATACTTCAAAGACAGCACACACATTCAGCTGTTTTCAATGAATTGCTTTCGGATGCAGTCGCTGACTGAACTCTAATGAAGACTTATTTCATATATTTCTGCATTCAAAATAGAAAAGTTTTCACAGAAAATTGTTTTCAGTCCTACTTCTGTCATTCATTCATGGTCAAATAATGGCCCTCTGCTGGAAGTCAAGCCCTGCTGGTTAGCCTCTAACTACCAAAGTCAGAGGGTGCTTCTGCAAGCTAAGTTATAGATGTGCATTACTGCCGGCAACATGGAAGACGTGTCTTGTTGCAGAAATGTATGAAGAGTGCCCAGCTTTTGGAACTTGTTTTGAAAGTCTCATGATGGTTTATGCAACAGAATTATGCAAGTATGTGAACTTTCACTTGATAACAAAGCAGAATAAGATACTGTCGTAATTGTGTGGAAAACAGAAGAGGAAGAAAAAATCCAAAAAACAGTATCAGCATTTCTAAATGCTTAAGCAAAAAGAAAGCCTAAAACTCAAACACAAATGTGTTATAATCAACTTGCAATTATCCAGGGTACTGCAGATGTGGGATTACTTAAGTAAAGCAAAACTATATGCAAACTACACTAAAAGAACACATTTAGTATGCTTTTGAAGTAATTCACTTACTTTCACTTGTAAACAGCTACCTATGGAATGAAGGAACAGCATTAAATTGCAGTGAGCAGAGCAGGACTGACAGCAATATTTTTTTTGTGTCATGTATTCTGCAGCTACGGGCAGCACCAGTGTTGTGGGCAACAGATGGTCTCTGGTTGAGCCACAACCCAGGTAATCTATTCACAGATAATTCAAATTTGACTGCTTTATAAATCTCAGGAATTTTAATGCAGTCTCATGACTGTTGAGTTATGGAGTTGAAAATATTACAAACTGTCAAAAAATACAAGCCACTCTCCAAAACCCTTCCCCCAATTAAATTCCCTTGGCTGTAACTTAGAAAAACTGTAACCCCTTTAAAAAAATTTTCACTGAATGTCTCCACCTATGTTTTTTCCCCCCAGCTACAAGCCTATGAAGGCTAGTAGTTGAGATGTGAAAAAGTTGTGAAATTTGATAATTGGGTTAATGACAATAATAAAAAGAAACCCTTGAAAAATTGAGGACAAGAAATCTTTTATTGGAAAGATGTTTTCTTCCTCAGATGAATTATAGATCAACTCTGTGGAAAACACTGTTTGATAATTATTCTAGGGCTCCTATGATTAAGAAAACAGTACACAGCCTGTTCCATTTTAAAGTGTCCCCACCCTTGTTTAAGCAGAAATGCAGTTAGAATAATTTTATGGTACATAAAATGAAAACAGTTGGCCTACCAAGTAACAGTGAAGCAACATACACAGTTTTATAGATGTAGAGTATCATTTAGAACCCTGCTGTTTCATTTGAATTGTGTTGAATCTTTTTATTGTTTTTTTATCTAGCCTAATTTGCCTAAACCCCTTATTTAATATTCCTCCTACTGTTTATTTCTCATTGAAAAAGCGTAATGGCAACAGAAATGATAATATAATATAAATAAAGGCTAAAACTGGTAGCGTATCTTCTTAGAAGTGTGAACATTTCTCTACCTCTTTCTATTCCAATGTTTCAAGACTTTCTTTGTTAGGGGAGAATTTAATAAGACAAATAATCAGTCGTGAAGAATGAAGTAGAACTCTGCTAGTGACTGCTGAGCCCAAATGATGCATTGTACAAGGAAGAAGACAATACAGTAATTCTTTGTAATAGAGCACACCAAAATAACTAGAAGCACACACCACAAGTTCTAAACTATTGTAATGAACTCTGGGACTAAAGACCAGATCTTAGGTTTTGATAAGGTTGTTTTTCATTGCTTCAACAGCACACAGATGCCTAAAAGAAGGTTTAAATAGCTGTGAGGAAAGCCTTAAAATTAAAAGGATGCCCTGTGGCAGAGAGCCAATGTAGCTGGTTCATTCAAAATGGACATTGGCAATTCCCGTATGTAGAAAAAGGTATTCCAAACATCCTTAAGCTGACCTAAATTACACCAGTTTCATAAATATTGGGAATGTCTGAAATTTACCTCAGTTAATGCCCCCATTTTCAAATGCAGAGTCACACTGGGACATAACTATAATTCTGGAGTCAAGTACATTTGTTAACACTCATGGTAAAAGAATGTAAAAAAATTAAAAGATTTTAAAGAGTTGGAAAGAGAATAAAGCTCGATTTACTACTTGCATTTTGAAGATAAGAAAGCACATCGTACTTTCTTCCTGAATGGAGCTATTAAATCTATTGCAGAGGAAGCAAAGTGAAGTTTATAAGAATCTTGCCCTCTGAGAATTTCAATGGGTAAAAGCTGTGGAAATTTCACTTTATTGCCACTGTCACGCCTACCACAAGGGAGCTTTTGTAATATTGATTAAATTGGACATGGACAGCAAAAAAATATGTAACATTCATCAAAGCCTACAACTGCAAGAAAACAAAACCAGAAATTCCATTTGTTATTGTAGGGTCTACAAAAATATGATGAGATGTACCTTAAATGCAACAGTAAAACAGTAGTGCCTGTGTATGTCAGTTTTTGGAGAAACCACCATACCTAATTTTTAGTTTCCAGAAACATCAACTTAAATCCAGAGCCAGTTCACCCTCTTAGAATTTCCAGACACAGTTAGGAACTTGCCACCTTTCTCCCTACCTGGGCAAGACATTATTAATTTTTATCGTTCCATCCATATTTATGGTTTTATGCTTCAATAATTAGACCTCAAGAAGGTTCAAATGCATTACTTCCCAAATTGAAAATGGTTGCAAGCAAGCTGGCTGTAAACAGATTCTTTGGCACATGTGAGCAACTGGCTTTTTTAGTCTTTTGGGTACCTTAGTCAGACATATTGCCGCAGGATTCGAGGAGAAATGTTAATGTTACAAGAAAATAGCATCTTACAAAATACAAATTCAGGCACTAAATTCTTGGTTGTCTGTATTTAACTATTTGTATTAATAAAGCTGTGACCAATTTTCTGAGGAAAAGCCTTCCCTTTGTCCTTTTTGAGCAAAGGCTCATATTTATTTGTTTGCCAATTTTTAAGTGGATTTTCAATCATTTCCAAAAGAAGATACCATTAAATTTTCTGAAAAAAAAAAAGAAAAAAAAAAAAGAGGACACTAAATTAAAGATGCTCATAATTTTCACAATATCCATGACATGATAAACTGTTGTTTTGATAGAACCATATCAATTCATTTTAACACAAATTAGCCAAGAGATCCTTCTTTCTAATGGCTTTATTCAAAGTCTCTTCTAATTTACCTTAAAATTAATCAGTGTGGTGATTCTCTGTCATAGTTATTATATATAGGAACCTAGTATTTTCTCAAAATACAGTATCACTCTTAGTCTATCAGTGGTCTTTAGATTATTTTCTAGATCACAATTGCTATGCCACATTTGTAAAAATGCCTTCAAAAATCTTCAAGAGTTATACAAGATTTGTACCACCTACCATAGTTTGCTTTCTCTCATGAAGTGCTTGACATTCGCACTGCTTTTTCAAGCCTGTTCCTTTAGACTAGTGAATTAGGAGGTGGACTTGTCTCTCCAATAATTTTGAAAGTCTTGCAAATCACAATGGCAAATAAAAGGCACTTGAGAAAATAATTTTACATATTATAAACAACAACAAACAACAACAAAAACAAAAAAACCCAAACCAAACAAAACAAACAAAAAAAAACCAACCCAGATGTCCACATTGCAACTGGCAACATCACCTTTCAGGTATTGTGTGCTGCCAAGATTTCTGACAGAAGTAGACTGGAAGCATCTATAACTCTGAATTGCCATGACAGCATTAGAGCTCGATTTTTTTGATTAAAAAATTCTAACAATATGGGATTGTCAGCAAGTATATCTAGAAGACTTAAGAAGCTCTGTGGAAAACAGTCTTTATGGGGTGTAACTGAATAATGAAAAACAGCACAACACATATGTTCCCCCAATAGTGAGTAATATGTCAGATAGAAAAACGTATTAGCTCAGCTACTCTGTATCTATAATGTATTTATTTCACTGGAATCTTTATGAAAACTAAACATACAGCTTTGGTTATTGTTGCTTAACCAGCTCAATGAAATAAAGGAAGAGGGACCAACAGGTGAACATTTTAGGTTTTGAAGCTGGCAAGATAAAATTACTGGATTCACAGCTACGCCTAATATAGCTGAGTAACATAAACACTAATATCCTGTTTCTTACCCTGGATATCAAGTCTTGTACTGCTTAAATCTAGCTCGTCTTGAACTAATGCTACTTTATAAAAAGAAGACAAAAGCTTATCAAATATTCTGGAGAAATCTCTGAAAATAGTAAATGCCAGTCCCTTACAACACACTCTGGAACAAAGTCAAAATCCTGCTAAGTTCCTAGAACAAAGCACAACTAACTGGAAGTTTGAATGTTTCATAAGTGAGTTTCACCAAAGGTATCATACACTGAGATTCCAGGCCTGTGTGTCATACCCTCACACATCTGCAACAGAACATAGCATTCTTAATAAATGAGATAAATAAAAGTGTGCCTTTAATGAAATAATTCTGAAAATGTATCTATTCATCCCCATATATGAAAAGCTGTCTACGATTTTGTTTGGTGGGAAAGGAAATTTATAAGGGAGATTTTTCAGTTCTGTTGAAATACACCTGGAGTATTTCTGTGAGAAGACAACACATGAGTTCAGCAGTATGAAAATACATATGCCACAAAGATTTTGATAAAAAGGTGTGCATTCATATCTCCCTGTATACATCAGTAATAAAAAAAAGCATTCTATTTTATCACATTTAATAACACACTAAAAAAAGCCACACATACTTTAGAGTTATGTAATATATTTCTATGTTTCAGTGGAAGGGAAGGTAACTACTTAGAAAATGTAGGTTTGCATTTTTATGTTAAAATAATGCTAATTATATTACCACTTATACCACATTCTCATCCCACGCTTGCAAATTGCTACAAACAATTGAGAGAAAAATCCATTCAAGTTAACAAAAAGACAAGTTTTCTGCTACTTCAGAGTATTTTTAGGTATGGTATGTTCTTAGCTTGAGTTGGTTTTCATCTGTTCCTGTAATTCACAAGTCCTCAAAATAACTCTGTAACGCTCGGTTTTTTTTGTTTTGTTTTTTTTTTGTTTTTTTTTTTTTTTTTACACTATATAATCAGGATGAGGATCTGAACTGTGAGTTTATCCAAACCAATCTCTTTTTAGTACTTCGTTTTTTTTGCCGTGCCAAACCACTTCTGATGTTTCAAGAAAGGCAATGACAGCATACCTTCTTGTTATTATTTATGCATGGAAGGCCAAACCAAATGCTTGGGTGGGTCGCTGAAGACATGAAGTATGTAGTTTTTTCCATCCACAGGACCCCATTTACATTTAAATGAACTTGCTCCTTGTGAAAGATTGGCTCCAGCAGAGAATACCACATGACCACAGACATTGAAATTAAATCACAATCACCAGGATAGAAGCCACCAACATACTGCTAAAAACAACCTACATCACATAACTGCATTGCCTTATGTATGTCAGTAATAAAAAGAAAATGTTCCATTTTATTTTATAAGATGCATCCCACTATATTTTCTTAATCCATGTGTATAATATGACACTGCTGCTCAAGGCTAGAGTCAAGCAAGTAACACACAAAGATGCCTCTGCCATGACTGGATTTTTCATGAGCGGTAGAAAAATTGTCATGTGCAGCTCCAGGCTTTAAACGGATGATTTCTCCTGGCTGATGCTGGAGTGGCACTGACTTGACAAATGTGGGAAAGTCCTCAGCTGTGAGATGGGGGCTTAGGTTGTGGGCTCTTGGTCAATTGAAAGGTTGCATTAAATGTAAATTATAGGACTGTTACTTAGATATATACCCTTCTCAACCAGGTGAAAGGCAAACAGTGCCCTGCACTAATTCACAGATGAACTGGTGATAGGCTTGCCAAATAAGGCAAGCAGGCAAGCAGCAGGCAATTATAATCCCCATCTTTGAAGGAAGGAAGGAAAGGTATTTTTATATAAAAGCATATTAAATTTCCTTTTTTAAGTGCTTCTATGTATTTCTCTTTTCAATTTATATGGAAAAGTATTAGTCAAAAATCTACAGCAGAACTGGCAGTAAATATCACAGTAACAATTGCTCTTTTATTAAATATTTATTGAAATAAATTCCCATGCTTTCTCATTTTTCTTCTTCTGCTTCCAATATTTATTTACAGCTGATTATTAACATCTGCCAGTATAACAGTTTCATCTGTACAGAAGCTGAAGGGTAAAAAAGTCACACCCCCCACTCTAACATGACCTGTAGTTAGACAGAAAACAGTTTTCCCAGTCACCGCTTGGCTTCCTGTCTGTGACCTCTGAAAAGCATTGGAGGCCAGGGTTAATGGCCTTTCCAATCTCTGTGATAAGAATTCATTTTGTTCTATTACCAGCAGTTATCTCAGGAGCCTGCTGCATCACTTCAGCAGGGTTCAATCAATGAGAGGACCTAATGAAGTAACCAGCTGTAGCTCTATTTCCCTGGTCAACTCTATCAGACAAATAAGATCTATCAGTCACATCTTAAGGCCAATCCTAGAAACAGCATCGCACATGCTGAACCCGTATGCATATGAACCAATGATACCTTTGCAATCTTCCCTTTTAATATGGCTTTTTTAACAGAAAAAGGAATAAAATGGGTTTGAAATGTTGCATTAAGAAGACAGTAACACTGGATTAAAAAACTGTGGATTTTCAGAACAGCAAGAAGCATTTGTATTAATAGCAAAAATAGAGTAAATTATACTGCACGACAGATTCCCCCCCCCCGAGAAACTCCTATTCTCCTTAAATAGTAGTCTTACATATTTTGCTTATTATTTTCTGCCTTAAATTACTATCTGTCATAAACAGTTTTAATTATGGGACTTAATTTTTTGTTTGTCACTTAGAAAGGAAATAAAATTATAGTGATACTTTTCAGTCAAATGTCAGTCAAAATAATAGTAAATTTTGTTTTATATTTAAGTCAGATCACTGAAAATAAAAATGCTACTTTTGACAAAATTGTATCATTATAATTTTGAGATTTGTTATAATTATCCTCTCATACTTCAAAAAAAAGGCTTAATTACTTAGAAGTACAAACCTTCATTAAAATGCACTGGTTTTGAAAATTGAAAACTAAGGAAAGTAATAATAAAGGACAACTTCAGGACTTCAGAGCTGTGTACATTAAAGTATGACTTTATAATCAGAGGGTGCAGGAGAAAAAAAGCAATTCATATGCCTGTCCAGTTTGACTTCAGCACTAGGTGTGACAAACTAAGTTGCAGCAGGCCGCTGTGGGCAAATTAGTAAGAGTGTTGTGGGGAGGCAGGTTAGAAGAGTGTCGTATTTGCTGAAAAGTTGAAAGTCACAAGTAGCTAAGTTTATGTTATTAGGTTAATCTTAACGAATTTCATGAAATGAAATTTGTATCCTTTTAACTTTACTGTGTGCTTTGTCAGATTGAAATGAAATAAAGTCTGGCTATATGCTGCTGTGGAGAAAGAGAGATGAGATCCAAGAAATAAAGCTAAAACGATAACTATTTAATGTGCATACACACTGTGCACAGAAATGTCTATATAATTAAAAGCTAAGTATCATTTTGCACATAGTAACACATCTGATGTATTATGACACAAGAATTCCAGAGTACATGTGCTTCAGATAAGTGCTTCTATCCCTTTTCCCTGTGTACTTTTGCAGTCTGCCTGCATTAATAAAACAATAGCAATATTACTTGTACAATTAAAGGAAATCCAAGAAATCTTTAAGCCGCCTTAATGAAAAACAAGGGGAAGAATGTCTTTTAATAGCGGTGTTTAGTATTTAAGAACACATTTCTGCCATCAATACCTAGGTATGTTTGAAAAGGACTAAAATATCTATGCCACATATGTAAACAGATAAGATTATGCCTAGCAGGCATTTTGGGAACATCTGTCAATTTTTTATGGAACACACTGATTGTGGGCTATTGATTGCATTTAAACAAAGTTGTTTCGAAAAAAAAAAATCAGCTAACAATTCGTGTAGAAAGGACTGATCAATATTTAAATGACTCTCTTTATTGATTTAAAATTAACTTTCAATTAAGAGATCCATAGGACTCTTAACTGCGACACTTATCCATTCAAGAGAAAATAAAGGTACATTTATCGATACACTTAAACAGCAGTGGCTGGTTTCCTATTGATTCAGTCATTTGCGCTGGGATTCGTTAGCGTCATCTGACTTTAACTCGCTTACTAGGTCTTCACAGTGTGTAATACTGCAAGATGCAGGAATGTACAAAACGATAGAGGGGATATGAACAGAATTTGAAGATGTATGCAGAGGTAAGTCATAATTATGCTTTTTACAGCTCCTGATGGAGGAAGAGCCCATTTAAAAAAAATGCCTAGTTTTCGGTTTTGTCCAGAAAAAAAAATCTGTCAACTGAGTTGTTATGTACTGTTTGGAACAGGAAATGTATAAATGAATGAAATCTTTAATATTGATAGGTAACAGTTCTATTGGCTCCTATCAACTCTGACAAGATCACCTACTTGTGTATATTGATTAACATATAATCAATAAGAGCTTTAGCTCATTGTTTGCAGAATGTTTATAAGTGGCAGTATCAGGATGCACTGCACATATATATATGTGATATTTAAGGCCAATACAATTTAACTTAATATAGTAATTATGGACTCAGCCATCATATGGATTTTGAAAGACTTACTAAGACTTTGGAAAGTAAACATTAACTGTGTATCTTTGTTTTAGAGAAAAACTCAAATATATTTGTACTAAACAAAAATATATTACAATAGCACAGCTATAACTATAAACATGTGCAAAAACATCAGCACACTTAGAAACACAAATTAAAACCAGGACTGTAATTACATACTTCATTATGTATATGTATTCTGGGTATTTTAGTATACTAAGGAAGCTGGACATGTAATCTCTATAGTTAATAATAGACCAAATTCATCCCAGGTGTAATTTTGTTGAAGTCAATGGACCTAGAACTGCACCTGGAATGAATTTGGCCCAATGCTATGGCTTCCTGACTCTCACCAGCCTAGATTTACATACAAGATATAACACAAAAATGAAATAAAAATAGAAGATGTCCAGGAGGCATAGCATGTTTACAGAGCAGAGTGGTAATAACCTTGCCTGATACATATGTGGCAGTGCTTTGCTTAGCCAGACATTCATTGGAAATGGAGGAGCGTTAACGCTGACAGTGGCTCAGGTTTGCCTGTGTCCCTTCATGTTATTGCCTATTTCTTTCTCTTTTTCTCTCTGTTTTTGAAGCCTCATAGCCCAGAACCGTCCAGTGAAATGAAGCTGCCCTAAAGTGACCCATTTATTACCTATTCCTTTGCTGTGATGTAATCTTCGGGAGGAAAAAAAATGCTGCAATATAGTAATGTTTAAACATTAAGACCTATTCTGATCAACTGAGATCATTCCTTAAACCGAGAATCCAAAACAGAAAGTATATAAAAATCCAACTTGCATATATGATTACCAACATTTTCTTTCTAAAAAAATTGATTTTGCTAACAAATCAGGTATTTGCAGCTTGGGTCCTTATTGTATTATGATGAGCTGCTGCTTTCATTATTTATTCTCTTCTCTGTCCACTGAATGTTAAATCATACTTACCAATGGCTCATTTGCAGAGTTATGATATGAATCAGTGATATCTTCAGGATCATAATAATGCATAAAACTGGTTATGACCTTTTGCTGCTGGGTGGGAGTCCAGATCAGAAAGACCAGCGTGTAAATGCAAAGCAAATACCCCCTCCTAAAATACCTAAATCGCACAATGTTAGTGTAACATAATTTCGAATATATTATGATGGTTACAGTAACTAAAAAGTGCATGATGCCATTATTTTCAACTGGAAATTAGATGATTATACTAATTAAGTGATAGCAGGTGGCACAGGATGACTGCCACAATCTTCTCTGAAGTGCAGAGAGAGATGCATGGTTCACTGTCTAAAACACTCAGGAATAGTAACAATTGGCTTAAGCAGTATTCTGTCTCAAGATGCAGAATAAGGATCCACTTTGATTTAACACTTCCTTATCACATCAAAGAGCTGAAGAGGCATCTTTATAGATTGGCTTAGGAAAACAAAAAAAAACCTGCTACTGGTTCAGCTTCTACCCTTGTAACTAACATTTCTTGGTATAACAGAATTACAGTATGAAATGAATTCCAATAGAATAACGTAATTCTGAAATGCCAGCAGCCTTCTTTTAAATCTCAACTGGCCTAAACTCATCATTACTGCTTTTAAATTCCTCAATTTAGAATTGCTATAGGTGTGCTGTTGAGAGTCTCTTAAGTTGAGAAAACTGGAAATGCTGTAGTAAAATAAATATTTCTCTGTCAATAAAAGTACTAAATACTTTTAAGAATATATGTGGTCATTAAATACACTTGAGTTTTAACTCAAATTTACTAAGCAGTATTTGCACATTATTTTTACAGCAGGACTTGAAGATTATTCACAACTGCATTAAGTTAGACGAATAATCCTCTAGTCCCGTGAGTCATTCCAGAGCTTGTTTTTCTTGTCATTTCTGCTCTATGTTCAGACTGAAGTAAGGCTAAGTCATCAACATCGATTAGTTTTCCAGATCAGCCATCATTAGTTCAAATACTATGAGATGTGGTTAAGAAGCTACACTTTTTTTTGGAATTCCATATGTTTCTCGAGTGTGACTTCACTTTAACAATGGCAGGGAAGCAGATCTGCTGAAGAAGAACCATGCTGTACAAGAATGTAACCAATATATGCCTAAAAGGCAAAACCAAATGATTTTTATAAATGACAGAAAATAAATGTCATGTATTTTCTGAAAATGTCTTATCTAGCTTTATCTGTGTCTGTAGCATTCATTTCAGTTTTGTTATTGCATTTCTTGCTACAGATCAGAAGCACAGCTGATAAGACTTGGGTTTAGATGTATTTGTATCATGCTATGATATCTTGCAGCATAGCTAGCTCATTTAAAAGATTACTGCTTTCTCCCTGTACATCTCCCAAACCATTACATGTGGCACAATATCAGGCAATGTTTGTACTACCTGAATTTTCACAGATGAATACAAGAGAAAGCCAGATGGGACAGTTGAAGGTGAAAAACTATTGTATTCCCTAAGATGATGTTCTCAGTGATTAGGTGTGCAAACTAAGGATACCCCACTCTTCTTCCACAAAAATTCACAGTTGTATGTGCTATGGTAACAGCAAGTACAGTGCAGAAGATGTATATAGCAAGGACAAAAAAAGAAAGGTTCTTCAGCTTACAAGCCTGAAAGAACATTTCTTTTTCTTTAGAGCAAAACATGAAAGTTTGTGAAAATCACTCATCTCCATTATTTTTATGCTTTAATAGAACCAAATGGAATGGAACTAAACTTCTGATTACAAAAAATGCTTTATCTCCTCCATGAATACTAAACTGCTCAGCATTTAGAACAGTATCATTCAGATGTTCTTCTGTAAATTGACATAACAGTTGCATCTTTTCCAGGACAAAAATTAAACAAATTTTCTGCAGTACACAACAAATACCTCTCTCTGTGGCTAAAATAAAAACCTTTACACATGCACCCCAGGACATTCAATTAGCTGTGCAAATGGGAATAATGGTAGACAGCTACTCAGAAGCAGCTATTGGAGACATTTGAACTTGTTGTTCAACTACAGAAAATAACATTATCGTATTATAGGTGTTAGGCCAACTCTCTTACCCTCACATGCCAACTGATTAGTTCAGCCTTAGCTGAGCAAAAATCCTTAATCTTCTCTTTTTAATATTGAAGAGGTAAACCCTCTTTCACCTGCATGTGGAGTTTCCTTTTCATCAAAGCTCAGGAGATTCCAGCAACAAAATCAATGTATGCATGTTCAGAGCAGTTTTCAGGGTTTTGTAAGACAAATCTTTCAAATGGGAACTAGTTTAATGCTATTGAGCTGAGTTTCGATCTGACAGAGTGAGTGAACAACACAGAAACAGTTCACTTACCACTGCTCAAACTACAGGAGGTGGCAATCAGATGCAGCTCTTTACAAATACAGCTGTAAAATTTCTCAGTATTTCCTCTTACCCTACCTAATCCAATGTTAGATGCAACAGCACAGTGTTTGAACAAAGATTTAAGGAAGAAATGCAATTTATTTCTGTCTAGTAATGAGAGACAGGATTTTCTCATTCAAACTGGTGAAAAATAAGGTTGGTTCCACTAATATAACAGAGTTGTGCTAGTGCTAAACTGAAATTAACCGGAGCATTGTCAGGCCCTATGTTCTAGCAGAAAGATATAGCTTAACTATAATCAACAAATACCCTCTTTTGCATTTCCCTCCTGTTTTAAAACCTCCAACAACTTGCTTTCTGGATATTTTAAGGAAAAAGTACACTTAAAAAAGATTAACTTAATTTTATTACCACCTATTTTAGATTAACTTAAGTTGTAGTACAGCTTTGCACAGACAGAATTATTTTTTGTTTGTATGCTCTGAATCTTTACACGCCAATGCTACAATCAACTTAGGACTGGAGACATTTTATTCCTCTTCTGAGAAAGAATTACAGACAGATGTACACATCACCATTTTATCATTACAGTCTCCATTATCCTACATGTGAACAGAAAAATGATCACTAACAATTTCTTGAGCTATGCGGTTTGGAATAATATGGTATATGCTTCTTCTGTACTGTTTATATTCCTTCCTTTTAATAAACAAATTAATGAGACTTCTAAATGCTTACAGTAAATATACTACCCAAGTGGCAAAGTCTAAGATAAAATGAATCAAACAAAAAGAACAATACTTTAAATTTGTGTGTTAGAGTGACAAAATTCCCACACTACACAGTTATGGCTTTTGCCAACTCCAGATTTATCAATCGGACAATGTTCTAAGTCAGGGGCTAAAAGGAATAGCATTTGCACTCATCTAGTTTAAATATTAAGTTCTGGACCCAGAAAAGTGCAAACATCAACTTGTCCTGTCATTACTCAGTTCAAACCCACAGGTCAAAGTAAATAAGAAATGTAATTCTGTTATTGTATTAACTCTATGTTAGCCCTGAATATTCCTTCTTTCAGGATGTGCAGGTGAGGCTACTGAGTTTCTGCTGAGGTGCTTAAATATCTGCACAATTCTGGCTAATGCAAGTATAAAACACACCTCTGTAATCCATTTGGAAATATTAGATGGAATAACATATCAATGCATGTTTCATACCTTGTACAGTACAAAAAAAACAACCCTAGTATAAATTATAAGAGTGAAAAAAATACAAAATTCAATGTATTTTCATCTTAGGAAACTTCCAGCAGGCTAGCGATCTTCCTTATATTAAAAATGTCTATTACCCAGTGTAATTGAATAAGTCTCTGATAATTACAGCATCAGCATTTTAATAGTATATAAATAACCTCTCCCCTAATTACCATTTTGCTAAATTCTTCATCTATTACCATATTATGAAAGGAGGTTCTTGGTAAAGTACTTTACCCTTTCAATAACAATTAATAATTTAATTAATATGCCATTTTTTAAAAAAACAAAAGCTTATGTAGAAAGAGCAAGGAGGTTCACAGTTGAAAGGAGAGCTCTCTTTTATGCTCATGGCTTCATGGCTGTAGTATTATAAAATTGTTTCATCGTTTATTTCTCTTTCAGCACAGCCTTTCAGTAGAAATGATACCTGCTTTTTGATGCTGTGAATAAAATCCTGTGCACATGTCTCAAAATACAAGTGTATCCATCTGGTTTGGGACTTAAGAAGATGCGTTTCCCCACACCAATTAATTTTTCACAAATAAATTTGTGTATTTGTTTTTAAAAGAACCCATAGAGATAGTCATGTCACTGCAGTCTTGACATTATAAAGTAGAGGTGAAATACCCTGTCAGAAACAGAAACTGAATTTTCTCCCACGAGGCATTCAGTCACACCTTCCTTTTGCCTGGTATCAGGAAAAGAAAGTGATGTGCGTGGCTCAGAAAAACACTGTTGGACAGAACATGCAGTCCTCACTCATGCATAACCTGAGTAAGAAACTAAGCATCTGAAAAGCTTTGAATCATGGATGACCCTGTAGCATAACAACTATGTTAAGTGAGTGTCTGACAATCACAATTGTGGTTCACATAGCAATAATATTCAGAGAACATAATAAGAGCTGCAACATTAATGTTTTCAGTGTCATATTTTGCTGATTTCCAGGCACTTTGTTTACCTCATGACAGAGAATGCCCCAGTTAAACTTATATCTACTGTCAGAATTTCAAAATGTCACATCGAGTTTTATAGAAACCTCATTCTTTTTAGAAGTAATTAGCTGAGGCATAGTTTGTATGGCAATTAAAAACCACTTGCTTGCAGAAGGTTGTAAGCATTATGCAATTTTTTAAAACTCACATACACGTGCATATTCTTGCCTCCAGCTTAAAAACAGTAAATGTTGTAGTTGGTTGCACAGGAATTGTCTCAAGAACATTAAAGCAAGCCAAACACGATTGTATTCCAACTAAAATTGCTCTCTTTATACCGTGTATTGAAACTTGATAACTGTTGGTTATAAAATTCCTTTGATTTTCTGTAGGTAATAAAATACTTTGGCAATTACTATTGACAGTTCTGGATAATCTTGAAGGCTGCCTTGCCTGAAGAAGATGAGTGTTACAAATCACTCCACTGAAAGAGGGAAGAACAGCAGCAGGCAGCAGACAGGTTTCAATTTCACAATGCTGATTATCTCATTCGTGATTCTATGCATGCCTAAATCTGAGGATCCCTCAAGCAGCTATATGGACTTCTACTTTTAAAATGCCTATTACGCTTTCATACTTTTTGCTGCTTCCTGAAGAGTGCCATTTCGCCAAGCTTAAATAGCAGAAAATTGCACTGCTTTTCCTCTGCCCATCTCCTCAATCTCTATTAACCTGCACAAGAACAAAGGAGTATGATAGTCCAGCTATAGGTTGGCAAATAGGTTTGAAGTTGTTTTTCATTTACTGGTACCTATCTTCCTGATTCATAAATGTATTTGAACAATAACATTATTTTAATACATTAGCTAATGACTGAAAGCCTAGCCTTTAATTAACTCTATTTATACTAATAAATACTCTGTGTGTTCAGAAATACACGCAGTTATTGTTTACACGGAGATGAAATGATACCATAGTGCTGTCAGCATGTGTCAAGGCTTAAACCGAAAGGAATAAAAAAGGAAATAGTGAAAAATATTGTGGGTTTTTGTTGGTCGTTTGTTTTTGGTTGTTTTTTTTGTTTGGTCTGTCCGTCCCCCCCCCCCATTTAGGCTACAAGAGAAGCAGAAGCAGCTACAAGCAGACAGGAAAATTGTTGAAGCACCTGGTTCTAATGCTTGCAGTAGGCCTTTATTAGATGTCATAAACTGAATGATGCATTACTCTGTGGACGACTTACAGCCTGCAAATGTTGAGGTAAAATGGAGGACAAAGGATTCTTTTAAAACAAAAAGGTTAAATGTTCCTTTTCAATCAAACAGTACTTATTAAATGGAGAAATCATAATAAGCTCAGAGAGACTGGAGACTATTCTGTTATTTTTTAATGTATTTCTGTATTACCTTAACAAATAAAATGTATTTTACTTTAATAATTCACATTTTATGTAAAAATGATTTACAGCCTATCCTGCATTTCACCTGTATTATTAAACAAAGGAAAAACCTTTAAAAATCCTACTGCTGATACAGGTTTGGCAGCCCAATCTCAAATCTAAATAATTGCATTAAAATCCATGTAGGCCATCAACCACCAACAACAAAAAGGTAATTTTGTCCATCAGAAAATGTTTTAAAATAAGATCTGCTTTGCATTTAAAAAGATAAAAGAATGTTTTCTAAAATGACAATTGCTGGTTGGCCATCGATTCTGAGCTTTAATCTCATGGCCTACTCAAATTTCCCATTATGTCTGAGGGAGGCTTAGGGGGATAGAAAGGCTGAACTGTGGGCCTTCAACAAAAGTGGAGGGGGGTTACAGCATTAAGAAACACAGCTGTTGCTCACAAACTGCAAATGTTAGAATAACTTACTACTAGGTTTGCATTTGGTTTTGTGTTTTTGGTTTTTTTTTTTCTTTTCCTTGCTGCTAATAAAAACTTAAAGTGTTTTGCATGCTTTCTATAAACAGTGCACTTAAGTTTTATAATCTAGTACATCTTATTAAGCGTGAAGTCTGCTGATCCCTAAATTATTCATAACATGGTCCAGACTGATTAAGATTGGCTTGTTAAGGAGCACAAGAAGCAATTAAACTGACAAGGCAGTGCGGCCTTGATGTATACATTTATTATCACAAGAATACCCAAAGTGAATGCCCTTATTAAGCAATGAATTTCACCTCACTGGCCTTCTACCATTGCTGCCACAGGCAGAGAGAGCTAGGAACAACATGTCAAAAGCTAACTCTGAGGAAATGCCTATCTTCAAGTGAAACCGATTTTGTAATGAACCTTTCAGTTCACTCCTGAGGTAATAAATCCTGACTGGTGCATTAATTACTTGATAACATCCCATCAAAATGCAAATGCAGCACTTGACCCATAGGAATGGCTCACTAGCTGTTAACTCTTCAGGGTATACATAAATTGTCTGTTTTCTTTTATCAAACAGGGCATTTATTTCCATCTTGCTAGGGTGAATGTCACTCCTGCCACCCTCGGCCCCTCAGTGGCCTGACACCATCATTTGCAGAGGACTGTCACTATGTGCCGACATCCTAATTGTGCTACTTCTTTGCTTTGTACCTTTGAGGGAGAATTTCCAGCTTCCACCCCCCCCCCACCCCCCCTTCCTTTTCTGGAGGAATCTTGCATGTCAAGGACAAAGCTGTAATAGCGTTACAAAGAATGACCCCCACCTCTAAAGTACACTAATCTTTCTTTTCAGTGGCAATACATTAAACAAGGAATTTAGTTCCTTGAAGTGATTAAATGAAAGCTGAACATACATGAATTGCTACACAACATAGGCGAGTGTGCATGCTTTTAGCAAGAACACCAAAGATACATTTACATGTTTTAAAAACGTTTCCTCAGCCCTTCAATGAGTGTTCATTTTGACAGTCCACAAGCAAATAATATGTCAAAAAGTAAAACAAAGTGCATTTTGTAGCACATATTTATCAACGGTGAAATATGATGCATCACATTCTTATTTGATTGCTGAGAAAATAGGCTGCTTTAATTACAAAAACTATTTCCACAATAAATGTTAATGAGGATCTGTGTTTTATGTTTCTCCACTCAAAATGCTAATCTACATCAGTATGTCTGACTCTCCCACCTGGGTCAACCTGCTTTACAGTTTTTCTATTTGTCTTGAAGGCTTGGTGAAAATCCTTAATTCAGGTTACTAGGCAACCCTGCAGGTGAGAAAATATAATGTTTGGCCTACTCCATTTTCAAATACACACAGTGGCCTAATGCCTTCCAAATAGACTGTGCAAAGCATGCACTGATAATTCCCTGCTACATTTTCTAAAGGCGAGGTCAGAAGAAAATTAATTGATGCTGAAAATAATGACAAGAGAAGAACCACTGAGACTTGGTGTGACTGGCATGTGATGATGTTAGCAAGAATCCCAGCATGTGACTGGACAGTGTGATGAAAAATATACTTTCTGTGAAGGAAAAACAAGTTACAAAACTTAATTAGTTTTTGACACTTCTTCATAAGTTATTATCTTTTCATTTGGAACACTGCCTTGGGACATCAATACACAAGAAGAAATGAAACATTCTTACTGTAAATCTGAAGGAGAAAAGATGACTTTGTATTGCTCCTCTCCTGTTACATGTCTTTTTGAATAAACAAAATATCCACTGCAGCCTAAGGTGTACAAGCCCCTGAAGATGTTTCTGCTGAGAGCATAGAACAGACTTGTTCGATGTAATAATCCTGTTACAACTGATTATGCAGTCTCAATTTTAAAAATAAAGGGAGGAGGACTGGAATCCAAAATGGTCACACACAAAAAAACTATAGATGAGAAGCAGTTAAATTATAGCACCTACAGCAATAATGCTTCCTGTACAGCAAATGTATTTTTAATTTTTTCCACTAAGGCTTATACCTAGAAGTAATTCACACTGATTACTAAATAACCCTTGTGAGTTGCTTTGTCTTTTGAATTTTAAAAAATACACTTGCCGTGAGCAATGAATTTCATAAACCACCAGCTCTCATGCTTGATGAATCATTCTTATTTTATGCAGTGCTGTGTGATAGAGAACTGAGATAAAATATTCTATCCACAAGCTATTCAGTACAATTTATCATCAGCGGCTCACTAGGTCCAGTGATAATACCTGGCTTGCAGATTGTAATGATCAGATTCTGTTTTTATTTCAAACAGGAGCGATCCGAATACCAGAGTTTTTAATTTACATACATTAGTGAGGTTCAAATGTGGCAATAGCTACAAGCAAATTCACTTGGAAACTGAATGTTCGTCTTGCATAATGGGTTCCCTTTAGCTATTACTCACCAGTGAAGTACCCAGATAAAAATGAAAACAAAGAGGAAATAAGGGAAATCATGATACAAACACCATACTGTGGACTAGGATAATGACTGAACCATGGTAAAGGTCACGTTTATATCTGTTTTAGTAATGATTTCTTACACCTTCCCTTTGTACTGAAAGCATAAATGCCATCTCTTTTCTATATTATTACAGTACTGAATTGTTTGTAGTCTATAGTTTTCCAAAGTTCATCACACTATCATTAATAAAAGTTTTTTCTTGGTGTAAATTGAAATAAATGATATACTGGAACAGCTGATAAATACATAAGCAACTTCAAAATCTCTGTAAATTACTCCAGCTTGAGCATTTAGTAAAAAACAATGGGCTCATAATAAAACACCTCTTATAGCCATATCACTTTTATACTGACCATAGTATTGAGCTTCAATTCCCAGCAGCATCATTACTAGGCATTTTCTGCCACCTTTCTAAATCTGAAAAGCTTCCTACATTTAGTGAAGATTAGGTAATGCTACAAGCAATCAATAACAGCTATCAATTCCATACCTTGTTCGGAAGAAGAAGTTGATTAAAAGTAAGTAAAAAGGATGGTTGAATATGCTTCAAAAATATCTGATTCTTCTAACTACACCATCATGACAAAAAGTATTATTCACAGGCTGAAGAGGTAGGTTTTAGCAGCAGTAAGATTATGATTCAAACCAACAAAAAACAGAATATACTAAATTAAGTTTGACACTCTGTCCTTATCCTATCACATGGCAAGGAAAAAAAATAAAATTAAAAAAAAATAAAAAAAAAAACAGGAGAAAAAAAAAAACAGGAGAAAAAAAAAAAAGGAAGGCACAGAAGCACTAATGAAAAATGTCTCAACCTCGACTTTGATTTCTTGGACTTTTCTTAGTTTGTGTCAAAACCTTAATGTTCTTGTCTCTGATTTTTCTTTCTTTCTAGATTTTTTTTCCTCTTAAACAGCAGGTTATTAAAAAAAATTGTTGAAAGTTAGAAAATGTCTATTAGTTACTAGAAATACAAAAAAAATCCATTGTGAAAGCAGTCATCCTAAGCTCAGTCATACACATACAAAGACAGATAAGACTTCATTTATTAATGACCATATATATTTCTCTGCATATATGCAGCCCTTAGTGCACACGTATAAATAATGGCCACCTAAACCTAAATACATTTACATAAATATTATCTCAATTATTTAGGTCCTTTTCCCATAGCACACGTTTATGACCTTGCAATTCCCTAAATCTGAATCCTGGATTTTGGCAAGTCAAGCAGCTTAGAAGAACTTCTAACCTTCCACATAAGGCACAAAAGAAAGGAAGTCTCCTGTCAGACAGAGACTTGTGTTTAAATTAGTTCCCCATATTCCCTATTTTCTGCATATTCTCTGCACCCACAGCCAGACAGTTTTATATCCCTCTACTAGAGCAACTCATTTGCCTCATTAGCAGTGGGGAGAAGCAGTGAAGTGGCCAGTAATCTGAAAATGTGTTTAATCTTGATTAAATAAATGACAGAGAGGAAGATGAGATCCCCCTCTTCATCATTCATCCATGACTGCTGAACGTGGCTGCATGCAATACCCCTAGGACTGGCTCTACTGCACATGGGAGGGACCTCTGCATCCAGGATGCCTTTACATTGCATTGAGGTTCCTCTCCATCTGCCCTCCTTGAGTGCTTTCAGTGCAATGGAAAAATGATGGGTAGCAGCTCCCAGTTTAATGCAGCTTCCATAATAAAGCTGCCAACCCTTAAGAAGCAAAAGTCACTAGGCAGTGGTCCTTTAAAATTTTAATCTAACTTATGAATAAAGTCACAGACCAGATACTGTTCTTCAGCAAATGGAGGGCAAAAAGAATCAAACTGCTGAAATAGCTGCCAGCAGATGCTGTTCTTGGTTTTGGAGAATAAACTTCTGTAGCCAGAGAGATCCACAGAAAGAAGTCCCTTCCTTCATATAGGGAAGGCCTCTTCTCTGCTCTGTCTTTCTGGTGAAATGACTATTTCCGAATCTGGAATTACTTATGCTCAGAAAGGTAAAGTTCACCTCTGCTTCTCAGGAAAAATCAATGTATGTGGATAATCTAAAAGAAAATAAGGAAATTGCAATATAAAATACATAGTCAAAGAACTATAAAACACTTTACTGGCTGTTATTTCAGCTCACAGACTAAATGAAATAATGCTTGATCACTGTCACTGTCATAGACTGAAGGGTCTAGCCCCAGAAGTCTTATCCTATGTTGTAGCTCTATAAAGAAACTCATCTAGTCTCTTGCAAATTGTACTCAGTTTGGGCCCTATTGTAGAATTTAACTGTTTTCTACTGCTTTAATGCTGTTTGAGCACAAGAAGCACTATGCAACATTTTGCAGCTTTGATAAGACTGTAATTACCTTTGTGTGATCACTTCAGAAGAGATTTCCTTAGAGAATCTAGTAACTTTATGGTGTTTCTGAGACTCCAATCTGGTTCAAAGTCACTATGGTAAAAATAATCTTAACTAGAATTGAAATTACAAAGACCAAGATGAAACGCATATGAGAATTAGAACCTTTTTTTTTTTTTTTTCTTGAGAGAAAGGGAATGGTGTAAGGCAGGAAGGAAGAATTACTTCTTGCCTATAGAATATCAGACCTCAAGCCAAAATCAATTACAGTTAAAGAGCTTTCAAAAAATACTAAGTATACATTATATCTATACCTTGACAAACTGATCATCAGCAGAGTCTTAGCTTGCTACAAGTTTTAGATCATCTTACCAACTCTCTGAAATGCATTTACAGTGAAAGTAATTTCTGCTGCAGTAGCATAAAGTGTGCTTCTGTGCTGCAGCATGTGACACTGGCTGATAATAAAGGATCGTGGTGTGATACCGTGCAATTTCAATTACTTTACTTAATTTACAAAATAAAAATAATAAAAAAAAATAGTTCTAGATTAAGAAGTTATTATATGCTGGCATTAAGTTTTCTCAATGGAATGTCACCAAACAAACAGGAGAATTAAGCAGATTCTGTGGAACTGATAATGCTGACATGTGATGCAATAAGTCTAATTTCTAGCAAAATAGACCAAAAATCCTGTGCTAAAAGCATTATAAAATGTTTCTCATGTGAAAGTGAATTTCTGCTAGGAGACTGGGGGATGGGATGAAGAAAGGTGAGATGAAGGAAAGAGGAGAGAGAAAAAAGGAACTCATTTGATTGCAGACTTGAGTTTGCTCTTCACAAAATAAGTGATAAAATTCCACTAAACTCAATAGCACCACGGCAGATCTTATGAGAAGAGCAATATTTTAAATAATCAGATACTTCTAGCCAGAACAAAAAACACTCTACATTTTGTTATCACCCTCTTTATTTTTCTGAATACCTGACTCATTCTCTGTCATTTTCCCCATGACAAATCAACAGAGTGAAACCCTAAAATAACCATTGCAAGACTGAAGGATACAATAGTTAACTTCCCTGATTATCCTACATTTAGAGGAGGAAAGAATCTGACAAATAATCCCCGGTGCCATTGTGTGGTCATTACAGTGTCGTGCGAGCCTGGACAAGTTATTAGGTCAGATGCTAACTTCCTAAGTAGAAAAATGATGTGGTCGCCTTTGTCCTCTCTGCAGTAATGGCTGGAGTCAGTACTAATTAAGGCCCTGCGGCAGTGTGGTACAAGAGAGGTCAGAGACTTCTTTCTGACACCTAAACAGTGCTCAGCTCAAAGGAACTGCCCCTAATCTGAAATGATGTGATGTAGAGCTGGCCTTTCAGCTTCACTGTATATTTAAAGGAAAATGACAGTTAATGACAGGGGTGTCAAAAACGAGCAGATGGAGAGGCTAAGGAAAACATAGCTCTATGATAAAATTTACTTACAGTTCGTCAGTGTGCTTAGAATTAGAGGCTACTACACAAATGTAGATGGTTTGGATACCTTTCCAAGTTTGCTGAAGTAGAAAAAAATTTGCCTTACGCACAGAACTAAAAGAAAGGCTGTTGACAAAGTATACTTATTTTTCCATTATTGTGCAAAAATACGCACATACATACCCCCCACAACCTACCCTGCCTTCAGTTTTCTGTTATCAAAATAAAATATGAAAATAATAAGAAGAACATTTAATATCATTCAGTGGATTCCTACTTTCTATTTTGTCTTGCTGGGAGTAACCATTACCATAATTAATCTTCTAGTCATTTTCTTTCTCCCCTTCAGGCATGGAACTTGGGAAACAAAAGCAATATTCAAAACAGAAACCAAGATTTATTGTCAGTTAGTCATAATAGATAGACACCTGCACAGATTACTAATTACTGCAAAGCCATAAGGTCTGCCGGCACAAATCCTTTCCCATTCTCTCTTTTTATCCACCCTTAGTGATACACCTGCAAGCCTTTAATTGATGTTGTATTTATCTCAGGAGTCCTAGTTAGCATTGTATTATAGCATCATCATTCACGATGCTATAGTTAAGGTTCAGTCAGCATTGCCACTGCTGAGGCTTTCCTCCCTCCTTACTTTCCCTCCTTCCCTCCCGGCTCCCTTCACCCAGGCTTTTAAAGAAAACTTGCTCCAGGCCAGAAGTTGAGTAGTGAAGTCTCAATCCAGACTCACATGATTCTTTTAATCAAACTAGAAAGAGAATTGGTTTGGAATGTTTTGGAAAGTTATGTATAAAAAGCAAAACAAACAACAAATCCCCTGAAATTTTTCGGACTCACATAGTCAAACCATTTCTTTGATGTATATTAAAATAATAAAAATTTAGCAAGTAATTGGCCCACCACAGGGAACTGTAATATCTGGTATTTCTCTCAAAAGTCAAAAGGGATGAGATCCATCATCATTAAAGAAGAGGTTTTGAAACAAGTACTGTAGTGACTTCCTATAAAATATACTAGTAAACATTCAGAATATGAATGCAAAGAAATTATCACACAGAGCATAGATAATGTAATTTCTGCCCCAAAATGGTAAATATTATTTAATATTTTTGCTTTAGTTGTTAGCAGCTCCTATCCATATGTTCCCATGGACTTTAAATTATTTATATAATACTGCTCAATATTATTTTATTTTCTAAACTAATTTGAATAATTAATATATTCAGTGATATTGTTGAGCTTCCATTATAGATATAGAAGTTGACATCTATCTATATATGTCTGTCTCTATGCGTATAAAGCCATAAGGACAGAGTCAGTTCAATCCATAGCTCTGCCTAAGATAAAAGGGAAAACAATTTCATATAAAATAGGGGAAAATGAAGGAAATTCAGTTTGCCTAAGTCCTGTGTCATGTGCCATCTGACAGAGACAGAGCTTTTTTCTGTATGGGTTCTCCCTGCATAGCCCAGGCCTTAGTTCAGCAAGGTGTTTTAAGACTGAACCACATTAATTCAGGATACTGTTTTACATTTCTTGTTGAAGCAGGCCTAGCCAGCCTATCTAGAAGAAGTATTTGTGTTCCTATCCAGATCTTTCTCCTCAAGGCCCGTTAGAATTTAACTTACCATTCAACAAGTTGCTGTAAAAAAAAAAACAAACAACCAAACAAACAAAAAAAGCAAACCCCAAAAACCAAAACAAAAAACAACAACAACAAAAACAACGAAAAAAAAGGAATATTCCCAACCAAACAAAAAAACAAACCAAAACAACCCAAAACAAAGCAACTAGCTCTAATGCGACTCTTAATTTTGCCTAGTCAATAGACTCTAATTAAAAGATTGATTGTGACCTTACCCAGGTTTAACCTAGTTCAGAATACCTTTGGATTTTTATCATGCTTGGAAATGATTCATTGAAATCAAACCCTCTTCTGTTGCCAGAACAATTTGCCCTACAGGAGAAGTCAGTAGCAAGGACATGGAGCCTTTTCTGTGGCATCCTGGACCAGATACGGGCTCAATATGTGTCATGATGCCCGCAAGCAGTTATTGCACTGATTCATTGACAGATTATTCAAAGAACTTGATCTTACAGTTGCTTGTTGTAGAAAATGTAGCTGAAACTTCAGGGAAGTGAAGCTGACATGAGTGAAAACTCAAATCCACTTCTGTCTTCTTTTTCAAACAGCGCAGCTGATTCCTCCCTCCCAATGAGCAGAGGTAACTCGAGCAGAGAGGAGTTTGGCCGTAAGGATGCAAGCCTTTGTCTGCAAGGCATCTTTGGATGGAACACTGCCCTGCTTGAGTTTCCTGATATTTATGTAGACTTCAGAAGAATTTCTTGCATCTTACACTCCCCTATAACTCTACTTCTCGGCACAGCTCCTACTCTGAGGCTGCAATGTATTTTGCGTATTTTGTGTATTATAAACCAATATTGTTCCACAGGCCTAACTCAAGTTAGGCCCTGCAGCTCTTTTTGCAATCTGAGTCTGGACATACCCTACAGACATCTGTTCTACTTCAAAACATTGCTTAGAAACAAAGTGTTAGATAAATGTATTTTAAAACAACTAGTACCCAACACAAATCCAGCTTAGCTACATTTCTGCCATTTCATAATTATCTAGACGTGTCTATTTTCCTCTGACATCCTCATTCCCAGCAGGTTTTGGAGCCCAAGTCACACTTTCCCTTTTCCAACTGTTCCTCCTGAGACATTCTCCATTATTAAACTCTGTAGGTATTCTTTGTTCTCCTCTGCTCACAGCTTAAGCCTGGTCTGCTGAAAACTAGATGTCTGGAAAAGCTGCCAGAAGCTGGGATGCTATGCCAGGGAAGCATGACTATATGCTTGACCTCTTCCTCTGTTCGTTCCCTTAGCATCTGCTACTGGCGGCTGTCAGGTTCCTATTACAAAACCATCTACTAGTGCCAGCACTGTCTCATAACCAGAAGTATTAGCTGGTAAAGAACAATCTGAACCTATTTTTTTCCTTTCTGCCTGTGTTTAGTCATATCTGTTGATTGAAAATCAACATGACCAAACATTAAACCTCATCCCAGTAACCAGATGAATACACAGTTTCCACGAATAATAATGATCTTGAGGGCATCTCAGAATCCACTGAATGGCTAACTTCCATATTTAATTATGGCATATGAGCTGAAATCTAAATTTGCATGAGCTGGAATATAAACCTGGGATAAATAATTGTCCTCAATCTATAGTGGATGTATCCATATACTCTGAACTAGGTCTACCACCTCTATACTGCATTCCACTGTTGATACAGATGTGACCCAAAACAGATGGGACTGGATTCTTCACAGAGAAAGGCACTATACATGTTTCTTCTCAAACTGAAATTTCACTTCTCTTGCAAATAATGAGGTAAAATTTGGGGGGCTGCTGGAAGTTGAAAGCTCCTAGGAGACCTACTAATTCACTTACAGAAATGGGGAGCATTTAGAAATACATTATTCTCTTATGGATTAAATTCACTACTTCACTGATTGCCAGAGCAAAGCCTATAGGCCAGTTAAAACCCATTTAAGCTGCATTTTGAGGGCTTAAGTGAGGCTTAAATGACGCTTAGGTTTTG
This sequence comes from Lathamus discolor, assembly GCF_037157495.1. Lineage (NCBI taxonomy): Eukaryota > Metazoa > Chordata > Aves > Psittaciformes > Psittacidae > Lathamus > Lathamus discolor. The sequence goes on along the minus strand of NC_088885.1, from coordinate 129,087,321 downwards.
TGCTAGCCTTCTGCAGAGACGATGAATCCTACCCTTATGTAAACTAATCAGTTTTGATGTTCTTTCTTCCATTTAAAATCAGTGAATTATTAATCTTTATGTGTACAGTAACTTCTTGAAGCATATTTTATATGCAAATTCATATTAACATCATAGCAACATCTATAATACAGACTGAAATAAATTATGAGGTACTGTGTAAGGGATCCTAGCCATTATGACCTATCAAGTAAAAGATCCAATGAAATTTAAAAAAAATATATTATGTGCTTTAAATACATATTTACATAATAGACTATAATGGCTCGGAAAAAAAAATCTGTTACAGCATGTAAATAATGAATGTTTTTAGATTTGTCTAAATACATATGCACATGTATTTACATATTAACATGACAGGTTGCAAAGATACTAAATGAGCTGGTTTGTATGGTCTTGTGTACTACATGAGGGTTTTTACACTTAGAAGAGAAAAATTTAAATCACAGATACAGACCTTATATTCAAGCAAAGACCTGATTTCCTACTCCTCCTGAAAAACTTAGCACTTATGCTCAATTTCAGGTCAATGTTCTTCAGCTTTCAAACAATTTATTATAGATACTTTTAATTCAAAATCTTTACAGTACCTACATGTTGACATACTACCAGCAATGCTACTAATCTACAGCAAGGGGAGATGGTAGCATTTACAGGTAAAAAATTCAGATTTAAACCCCAAATTAAATTTCAACTGGCAATAGATTTTGTGATTTGAGTTATAAAAGGCAGAAGACCGATGGTTAATTTGAATGGATATTCTGAAAATGTTTACCTTGCAAAAGCCGTAAGTTTATGAAAACACATCTACTGCCTGTCATGCTACTTCAGCATCGCTTGTGTCTCATCAAAGTTTATACTCCTAATTCAAAAACCTGGAAACACTGAAATGTGGATAGCATTTACTTGAATGAGTAGTGACACAGAAGCCACTATAAACTCTTTAGTGAGCAGAAATTACTTGGATATTAAAGCATTTGACACCACCTCTTTTTCGTTTTAGTGACTTCAACAAATATTCAGATTCTATGTCACGTAGCAGGTAGCTAGACAGATCAGTAGACACACAGACAGACAGAAGAAACTACTGTGACTCAATCTATGGGTTTACACAAGATTCTCTCAAAGGCACAAATGAATACTTCCTATTGACTGTCAATAAGTTCTGGTGCATCACGTACCTACAGTCTGATAGGAACTTTGTAGCATTCTGAAGAGATAAAACATCCACTCCTCATACTGTTAGTCCACTGAAAGTCTTTGTATTTGAAATAAAAATAATAGCAACAGTCAAGTATGCTAATGTCTATAATCATTACAAATTATAACTGTCAGTGGTCACAGATCTACCCATGAAAACATAAGGTAATAATTTAGCTTTGTATTAATATTCTCAGAGAAGAATATTCATAGGAAACTTAAGTAGTATGGGGATTACAACATATATCCTAAAAATAGAATGTTTAGGGTTTTTTTTTTTCTTTTTCTAAATGGAATAATTCCATATAAAGCATCATGTGTAGAATTTTGCACTCAGTTTCTGTTGTTGAAATTATACCAGTCTCACTTTAGACTTAGTGAAGATGTACATAGTGATTTTAATTCTGAACAGACCACTGCAAGGTGCTAGGAAAGCAGTAGCTTTAGTCTACAAATAATAGCATCCAACCACAGGGAAGAAAATGTACCCTCCCTCCTTAAATATACAGTTAAAATAATGCTGAAATTGCAGGTGGTTGCGTATCTTTATGATCTGGACTGTGTGCCTCATTTTCATTTTCTCTCACACAAAGACAGACTGAATGCATAAAGACAGTTTCTTACAGTTTGAGAAAGAGGAACAAAAGGAAGCTATATTATAAATTAATATGAGAAATCAAAGATTTGTTAACTCATGCTGCATTAAGAAATATGTAATTTTGGACTTGCTTTTTAGGAAACTGCAATCTCATCAAAATGTCTTTTATACAAAAAGCAATATTCAAGTTTTAGGTTTTGCCAACACGCACAAAGATGATACATGCTATGGACATTAATTTTTGCTTGCTTATCTTACATTATGTCAATTTAAATTCACAATCCCATATTTCTACAATTGTTCACAATTTGAAAAAAAAGGAAAAGGAAAATGAATATAAAAGAGACAAGTAATTAAAGAACTTATTTGAATACTCAATTTTTAAAAATACTTGATAACAAATCTTCTGTATTATAAAATACATATTCTGCCAAGAAAAATGAATCAGAATTATGATATCAGCACAAAGAATGCATTCAGATACATAAAATATTTGGCTGGGTGAGTAAGGACTCGGAACTGAAATTCCAAAATCCGTGTGTGTTGTGAAGATTGAGCCATTTCTTGGGTGTGGGGGGAGGGAGGGAGTGCTGTTCCTTGTTTTGGTTTTGTTTGTGGGTTGTGGGGTTTGTTAATTCTATCCCAATTATTAGTGATCATATGGTTCCTCCAAAGATTGAAAAAACCCAAACCAAAACAAAACAAACAAAACACAGACTTTATGTCTGTAAGTAAAACTACTGTATTCCTTCTGTACATTCTAACTGCCTTCCAAATAATTACAGAGTGGAGACTTGGCTGTCATTCATGTGTATCTATTCCATTGTGTGAAGAGAAAAAGAAAATGGTTGCCCATACATTAGCACATCACCCATGGCTAGTGCAATGACAAGATAGATTAGGATGTATATTAAATCTCACACATGACTGCCTTTCTGTATCAAGGTAAAAAATACTTGCTCTTACATACATTAGGGACTAGTGTTGGACTGACATCTACATTAATATTGACAGCATATCAACATTTTTTACATTAACTGAGTCAATAACTAGTCTAAACCTGGTAAAACTTAGATAACAAAAATGAAGAAAATATCTAGCAAGCAGCATTACATTCTTGTATCTAAGAAAAGAAAATTAACCCCCAAATACTACATTGCTTTTCTGAATTATCAATCCTACAGCAATACATCAACCAGTGTATACAGCTGTGACTTGGTAATCCAATCTCATTTGTCAAACAAGAATTCTAGTAGATAAGGCATGCTTCTAGGAAAAGAAAACCCTGCACAGACAATAACATAAATATTATATACATAGAAGGCTGATTATAAAAAGCTGGATTAGCATCATTGTATTACTTCACCTCCTAAACATTACTTTCACAGACATAATGAAATTGTCAGTCAGTAATCCCATTTCCACAATAGCTGCTTGTGACAAAGGTGCACAAAACCAGCACAAACTCAAGACTATTTTCCTATTTTGCAGTGGAGTTAAAATGTTGAGATTTTTTTGCATTTTCCATATTAAGAAATACCTTTAAATCAAAAATGCTGTGTAGGTTAGCTTAGGAAAGAGATTTCATTATTTACTTTTGCTGTAAAATCTCTAGTAAATAAGCAGCCATTTCTTATTCCAGGCCAATGTCTTGGTTTCATCAACAATTAAATGCTGTTTTCCAGTGATACCTAGCTATTTTATACTCTGATCTTTGAAATATATTATCTTACAAATGAAACTCAAGAAATACTATTAATACTATTAATGCTTTTAAAGTGCACGCATGTACATGAATGCTGGGAGATAAAAACGTTCATTTCCCCAGATTCACTGTGCTCACCAGGGGAGAAATGCCAGATAACTGATCCACAAAAATTTTTGGAAACAGTGTCCGCTAGAATCAGTTACTGGCCCAAACCTGCTATGGAAATGGTTATCATTTCAATCTTAGCAAATAGGTTGCTACAGTTAGAAGCATCCCAGGGTGTTACTACTCTGCAGAAACAAAAGCATGAGGCAGCTATGCAAAGTTTTTAGATTCATTTTAGATTTTAAACACATCAGCTAGCAACCAAAACCACACAACTTTCAAGTGTCATTCATCTCAGAAGTCAGAGAAGCTTTTGTTTAATTATCTTTCTCACTAAGGGCTACCTTTTCCCTCTGTTTTAGTGTGCTGCAGAAGACAATGAGGGTTAAAATGTTGTTCTCGGCAATATTTATCTCCAAATGATACCATCTTTCGTTTATACAAGTCCTTGAGAATGGTTATGAAACAAGACATGAAAAATACAGGCTTATGGACATGAACTCTTCCATCAGGCAATACTATAGGTAAACAATGGGCAGGAAGAAGAGGCCTCTCTCTACTGTTCTGCTAATGCTCTTCTAGGCTCTTCTAGCTAAACATTAAAAAAAAAAAAAAGATGCAGAGAAATGCCTGGTACAGAATTGGAACTAGCACTCTAGTGCTTGAGATGTTGACAGCATTCAAGCTGATTAATTAATATCAGTAAAGCCCACTGAAAAAGGTTAAAAGAGCACTTTAACATGCAGTGATATTATCATGATCATTAGGATGGCATATTTCTGTCTTTGCTAATGTATCTACTTTTATCAGCTCAATAAACTGATCTCAGAGTGCAATTTTTCAATTACATTTTCATAAACAGATAGCAGAAATTTAACAAATTAACGTTTAGAATAATGGTACAGTTATGAGACTTGTACTTTTACATTGGTTTGCTCTGAAGCTTTTGATACCAAATCCCAATAATACTAATCTCCTTATATTAGAGTAGTTTTATGTTGCCATATAATGATCTCTGATCTGACTGTTTCAATGTGAAGACATATGGGTGGGTGCAGGTAGTATGCTTAATTTATTAAATAATCCAGATATTAATCCATTTGTCAAATTTCATAGACATTTTAACAAAAGCTTAACTTCCTTGATGATTATCTTTTTGAGCTAAGACACGCTGTTACAGGGCAGAAAGGATACTTAAGTGTTATTGCAGAACGCATCTTTTGTTTCTGAATTTTATTCCTAACAAGGACTAAATGATGCCCCATTTATAACATAACATTTTCAATTTGCAGAGTCCACATGTGGCCACATCCTAGGATTGCCAGACACAGTGTACGTTTCAGAAAGCTAAACCTCATAAATCTCCAGAAATTCCTCACATCTATTATGTTTACCTTCTGCTGCTGATGAGCCTGTTGGGCTCTGTACAGAGGAAATTACAAGCGCTCCAGAAGATTTGGCAAGAAGATGTTAAAAGAAACAATGGGAAAAAAAAAAATCTTAACTGAAACATCGCATCCAGCTTTGGCTACCATTTACATATTTGAGATTACAGCTAGTAAAATGGAAATTCCATTGAAATTGAATAAATTGTTTTCAAAAATCCCTATCTGATTAGTGTTCATTATGTCTGAAATGAAACGTGTTAAACTACATTCAGCGTAACTTATGCAACTCAGCTGAAGCCTAACACTCATACTGAAATTCAGTCTGCTTATGCACTTTTCCAATTAGGTACAAACTGCAAGTATATCCTAGAGTGTTGAGGGGTTTTTTTTGCCTATCATCTTCTTGCTTATTTCTATTAATCTATATTACAAAATATCTTCTTTTACTTAATAGATGTTTGGAGACTGTTATAACAGCTGCTAACTAGTACGGAAATGCCAGAAGAAATATTTTATGGTCACATGTTTAAATACCACTGGAAATTTGTTTATAGTTAATGCCAGCTGAAATGCTTATGTTCTAGGCATATTTTGTATAGTGATCAAAAATTAGCTGTTCAGAAATCTCCCCACTTAATTCATGATGAGGATGAAGGCCAAAGAAAACTGAATTAGTTAATCAAGGAAAGACAAGTTGCAAGTTTTAATATTTGTTTGCTAAATAAAATAAGTGTTAACTGTGCCGCACATCCACACACATGCATCCTTGCACAACCACAGACAACTCTGAAATAAATACCTGGAGTTTAGAAATGCCATTGAAAAGGACAGAAGTCTATCCTGGAACTACCAGCACAGGTAATGCTCTCCCCAGATCAGTGCCCTTCTTCCTGATTACAGTAGAGGTGGAAGGTCTCAAGCTCTACCTGGGCTACTGAGTGCCCTAACAGATGAGGTCACACATGCGGATTTTTTTTTGAAAACTTGCATGGAAACAATCTTAAAGAACTAGAAATGGTTGCTCCTATCTCTACCCAAAGGGATGAAATCACAGCAAGTCTTTCTAACAAAGGAGAAGTGG
>NC_088885.1:129028702-129076202 GCF_037157495.1 Lathamus discolor | reverse complement strand
GAACCTGGGGGTGGGTTTAAGCCAGTTGGTCCATAATGAATAATAATTACATTAATAGAAAGGAGAAAGGAGAACCTGAAAGCCCCATTTCCTTTTGCCTAAATCCAGCAGTGTCCAGTGCAGAATATTGTTCCTTGTAACACAGATGTGTTAAGAACAGCAGGCTCTGCCTTTCAGCTTGCCTTATCAGCTGTGAGTTTTAATCTGAAGCACTTTTGCATTAAACTAACTTTTTGCCAGCCCATCCTCACTAATGTTGCACCACCTAAAGCATTCAGCAAGTACTCTCCCCCCAAGCTAGCCAAGCATATCAAGTGTGCCTGCAACACTCACAGCCTAATGAACAATGCACAAAAACAAAAGTAACAGCAAGACTCCTATTATCTGATCTTCCGTAAAACACAAAAACTGCCTTCTCTGGTACAGAGGAAGTGCCAGTAAGCCTGCAGGTGTGAGCCAGTTAAAAGAAAAGGCTTTGGCTAAATAGATTCTTTGACTGCCAGGGATTAGAGTCATGGCACCAGTGGTAACACACATCTTTTCCTTTAATTTACAAAATTTTCTCACGAGTTTGCAAGAGTTCACCCCATCAGGGGCTTTCTGAGGCCATTGAAATGCCTTAAGTTTTAATTAAGTTGGAGTTGTCAGAAGAAAGCTTTTTTGGCACAGAGTCAGGGTCATTAATTACTGCTATCTTTGTTTCTTTCAGAAAAAAGAACTCTACTGACTTGTTGGGTTACTTATACAGCCTACATTTTTCTATCCTGCAGTCCTTATTCACCTCCAAGAGAAGCTTGATTAAGCAGTTTACCAATTACTTCAATCAATCTGATTTACAAACCCTATGGGTAATCTTAACTTCAGAAGCTTTTTTCTCTTCTGATTTGAGGTACAGTAGCAATGAAAGCAGCATTACTATTAGAACCACAAAGCATTTTAAAATTCTGTATTTTCCATCCTAAATGGTACTTGAATAATTTCTGATTTTATCATTTCATACTCATCCTCTTACACAGTTGAGGCTGGATGGTCAGTTATGAGCAGACACAAGCCAAGCTGCATGAAAGTAAGCAGAGTAAATCTAATTTCCTTGCTATCTGGCAATTTCAGGGTAAAAGTTCATGTTTTCTATCACTAAAATAAATACCTGCAAACAAGCTAGCATTCAAATCAGAGGACACAGTGTCTGCACTAAATAATAGTAGAAACTTTATTGCTATGTGCCATTTACCAAAACATGAAAAAGTCCAGAATAATTAACTGAAATTGTTACCCCGTAACAATTAGTCACTGGCCTAAGCAAAACCTAATTTGTAGGCTTCATTTCTACTGGATGCATTCACATCATAAAAAACCCAGCACCTTAACTGGTACTAATTTGCTGCTTCATCAGAGTTTGAGATATGGGCAATGCACTGTCTCTCTCATTCATAGAGATAATGGCCTCAAGGCTCAGTGTGAAGTATAATATATAGCGATATATATCAATTCCATAGATAAAGTGAAATTTTGATTTCCAAGCCATCCATTCTTTGCTGCTAGTGTTCACTGACTTCACATGTATACACAGTTAACATATATTTCTCTAAAACAAATGCACCACAGTTTGATAGTTTGATTTATTTTCAGATACGTGGAAAAATCTTGGGTTTATACAAAGTATTTTGTGTAAATACCATTACCATTATTAGTAAGTTTGATAACTATGTATCTTTCTAAATACACTACTTGTTCATTTAAAATGAAGTTTGTTTTATCAAAATCCTCAAATTCCTTGAAGCCTGCAAAAGGCCTATGTTAACCTACATATATCGAAATCCTCAAATTCCTTGAAGCCTGCAAAAGGCCCATGTTAACCTACATATTTTGTACTGTTTTTAATAAAAACATTGGCAAAATAATGTTTTTTCAGAAACCCTGACTTGGATTTCTGATTTATGAAGTATACTTTACCATTTTGAGCTACTCAGCTCAGCAAGTGGTTGCTCAGAGACTGCAAGACTTGAAATGTCTGTGGCATAGTATAAATTATTCTGATCCTCCCTTGGGTATTTACTTAATTTCTCACCCATTTACTGTACTTCGCATAAAACGGCAGAAGTGAGACAGAAACTGCTAAAAATCGAGGAACACTACCAAGAACATTAACCAGCTCTGGGAACTTAAGATACCTGCAACAGAGGCAATCTGCTGTTAAAGAAACTACTTTGCTGTTATGCATTATGTTTCTGTCTGTTACCTCTGTTTCCTAAATCCAACATGAAAAAATAGCAATCCCATAGAAATTATGGTGGCTATTTATTTCATAAAATATTTAAAACTGATACTAGAGAGGTATGAAACTATGTTGAAATTTCATACAAAATAGCCACCTCTCTATTTATGGCATTTTATTTGTAACAATTTTACTGTGGCACTGATTGCTGTATCATCATAGAAGTGCATCAATCCTTGTTACTCTTTTTTTTTTCATCTTATGTATGATCATCTCTAAATACCAAAATTAATCCAGTAAATGTTATGTCTACGGAATGAAGGCTATATAGGGATACATAGCTGTCATTATATCCTTGAATTTCTTTCCACATAAAATTCAGTTGTCACCAGCTTAGTTAGCCAGTGCATACATGCAACTTGTTGCTGAAGTGCTCTTGGAGACTGGGAGAACCAAACCTCATAGTTTTATGTTTTTCAGGCTGCAGCTACCACCAGTGTGAGTTACAATACTTGCACGTACAGCACTGGGAATGGACACTTTAGAACTCTGGGGTTTTATTTTTTTCTGTCTACCCAGCCTTTTCAGAGCTCCAGTTTATTATTTTTTTTTCCCTTCTGTAATCTAACAATATCTTTAAAATCCATCTTTCTGTTTAAATAAATGAACACAGAAATAAATACACTGATAAGAAAAGACACACCAGGCTGGCAATGTCGAAAAGCCCTTTAAGAGGCTTACATGTTTTATTCTACAGCTAAATGTGCAATTCTAGCCCTTTTTAGCTGTAATGAGAAATGAGAAACTTTAATAGCCCAGTTCTGATCTTAAATCTTGTGTGTGTGCACCAGCATTGTTTTAAAAAGTAGGAAACCTTTTCATGAACACAGTAAATCAAAAGCTATTTTAACAAGCTGATTTAACAAGGTATTAAGATGCATATTCAACAGAGGAGGTGGAGACTCAAGCTCTGTAAATTGATCAACACAAATATAGCACAAAAACTGATACAAATGAAAAGTTTGTACATCCTTTTGGAATATTCATTTCAACTTCTACTTTTCACTCTTGGCTTAGTCGTTTATTTATATATAACCCTTAATTTGGTTGTTAATGAAAGCAAGCAACTACTGCTTCATTCTATATTGCTTGGAAGGAATGAATTATTCTGTTGTAATTTTGATCCTTTGCATTATTTGAGTTTGGTATGTGTAAATACATAACCAGGTTACTTGACCTAAAGAGTCTCTCTGTCTTAATAAGTACATTACTAATATGTCTAAGTAAGGGTGAAAAAAAAAACCAAACCAAAACAACATTATAAAGTACCATTACACTACTAGAACCTCCTAAATGTGATATTTATTTCATGATGAAAAGCCATTTCTTTTCTCTACCAAGTAAGGTTATAAGACTTTGAGACAGGCTCACCTACCAGTAGCAAAACTGGTCAGTATTAAGAGAAAGCATTCAAGTGTTTTGGCAGCTTCAGTGAAGGTCGCAAACAAGTATCTTTCTATGATGATATTAAGAGATACTTTTATAAAGTAAAGAAGAGAGCAAGTAGATCCTTTTCTTTAAATAAAAATAAATTTTCAATTACATTAGTAACTAAGAATCTTTGTTTAGATTCTTTAGAACATTAGAAACATTACTGAAATACATATTTCTCCATTTTGTTTTCTTATCAATATGTCAATACACATACCCTCTTGTAGTAGTTGTGACATGAAAAACCAGAATGGGTAATATCTACATAGCCCCTGTTCTGTGAAGGACATGGGCAAGGCAGATATGCTTATCTAGCAGCCTGGGATCTCATCCGTCTGTATGAACTCTCAGTAATAACCATGTTTCTGGATATAAGAAATACAGCATTGGCAAAAAAAAAAAAAAAAAAAAAAGCCCAGGCAAATAGGACCCAGTTGGCTTTCTAGGATCACTAAAAGCAGAGAAAATCAGCTAAAATTCAAAAGATCTGCAGCACCTACACATGCCTGGAGCAACAGCTGTACTTATTGAAGGGCTATTAGCAACTGTTTCATCCTTCTGAACTGTACTTCAGGAGCCACTGCTCTGAAGAACAGTACTCCCTGTATTTCTGCTTCTGCCAAAGACTGCCCTCTTCCAGGAGAGCACTTAGGTAAAAAGATGTCACCTATGCAACCTGCAGAATAAATTAACAAGTTCCACTACTACTGTCTTAGAGTGTGGCATACATATTAGTAGGCAAATATATATATTTACACAAATATAATGTGACTTTGAGTGGCTGAAAAGTATTCAAATTGCAAATGTCCAGAAATCTAATCATACAGGTAAGGACTAGCATATTTTAAAATGGTCTTTTCTTCTGGATAGTGCTTTTTCATCTACTACCTCAGGGAAGAAAATTAACACATCCTACTACAGATCACCTTGCAATGAACTGAACCACTTGGGCTAGGGGCAGTTTGTAACGGCTAGTTCAGTGCAAAGATGTCATGGCTAACAAAATATCTGACCCAGAAAAAAATGCAATTAACATGTTTGATGTGCAAAGATACTTGGTTAAACAATAACTACTGTTCATTTTACTTGCCTTGTATGGAAATATGAAAATTAAAGCTGAAATAGACAGCAGCATTCATCCATCCGTGCAGAATGACTTCCTATTATATGGTTCAAAATTCATTGTCCAGTCTCACTTCATTATGAGAGAGCTTCCAATTACTACACCTATTCATATCTATTATTGTTTTATGACATGCCTAAAACTGTGCAGCATGTTATATCTTATCATAGTCTGTAGAAGGAGTCTGTCCCATTTCTGTTCTATAACATGACACAAGCAAGAACAGAACTGTTGGGGAGGGGGCCAGTTGGTTGTCATATCGGATTGGAAACTCGTACCAAATTTGCTGCCCACTATCACACCTAGGCCTTTTTTTCCAATGTCAGTTCTTTACAAGCATCTTTCTTCTGCTGAATATCTGCATTTTGCATTATTATTTTAGCAGATGTATCAGATTCCATTCACAGGTTGAATCCCATTTTGTGATTTCCTGCCCATATTTCTAACCTGTCCACACTTCTTTTTATATCTTCACACTCTGTCCTTACTGGTGTCAGCCACACTTTTCAGTTTTAGCACAACCTGGAGATTTAATAAATGGCCTGATTACCTCCTGTTCCTTAATCACATGATCAACAAATTAAGTCTTTCAGTCACATGTGCAGAACACCTCTACATGCCTTACTCCATCCCAAAATACAACTTGCACTTCTGCAACCAACTGGAAAATTCATATGTCAATAGGGACACACGCAAGTTCATCTCAGCTGACCAAAACCTTTTGCAAAATAGTTTATCTAGCCCTTAAATTAAGCAAAGATCTATGAAGCTATTTCTTTTTTTTTTTTTTGTTTTTTTTGTTTTGTTTTTAATTAAATCACAGTTTCCAAATTTTTTTTTTATTTTTTTTTTTTGGTACTTAAATCCATTTATTCCCCTCACTATGTCATATCCTTTGGAAAGTTCATTCCTGTGTTTACTCAGGAAGTGGCACAAGGTCCACATGGACCTTCAGAACTCACGTTCTCCTCCATGTTTCTCGGAGATTTGGGAGGGAATTCCACTAGATGGCATGATCACTCCTTGTCCCTAAATGTTTAGAAGCCTTTGGGTACATCCTCTTGGGACCAGGTGTAGGGAAGGGAAAAGAGAGAGCCAGACCAGACTATCCACACAAGAAGCCTGTGCGAAAGCAAGCACAGAAGACCACTTCTGTTATTTTATCTGCATGGTCACTTTTCTTTCCATACTGCATAAATGTGTGTGAAGTTCAGTAACAAACTATGGTCAAGAGCTTTTTGAAGCACAGCTCCATCTTATTCACCTCCACATGAGGCAGTTGGAGGGGCCAGGCAACAGGGAGGAGGCAAGTAGCACCTGCCTGAATATTCTTGTCCTCCTGGAAATGCCTTTGGGCTTAACATGTGGAGACAAGAAAAAGCATGGGGCAAAACCTTCAGTGTCAGAGCAATAATAACTGTTATCTTGTTTCTTAATCATTGTTATTACTTCAAATAGACCACAAATCTTTATGCAATCATTACATTATGTACATATAGAGAATGAACGAAAATAATCCTGTATTCCTACTGTTCTTGTTCTTCCAACTACTTTACTTTTAGGTCACCTTCAACTAAGACATATTATGTTGAAAGTTAAATTTTTTTGGGGTAAGGATGGTTTCTTGCAGCTTCAGTAAAGTGCCTATCACACTAGTCGGCTTTATAAACAACAACAGGCAGTCTTATGGTAATTACCAGAATTACTTTTTTTCTTTTATTAAAGATTGGTATTAGATTTGCTTTTTCCCAATCCTATGATAATTCCTCAATTGTACTTTAATTTTCAAAAATAATTATTAGCGATTATGTAAATTCATTATCTATGTCTCTTAAGACCATACTATGCTTATCATCCAGACCTGCTGATTTGCATTTATTCAATTTTTTTCTAAGTATTGCCTTACTCTTTTTTGTATCAACAGCTATTTTGAAAAGGTCTTAATTACTTGATCTATTATGTCCTATTCCTTTCATTTTTCTTGTCAAAGACTGATTTTGAAAGCAGCTCAGCGCAACAGCCATTTCAGAATCAACTTTCATTTTGTCACCCTCTTCATTTATTATTGAGCTTGCTTTTTCATTCCATTATTTCTTTTTTTTTTTTTCTCCAATATTTGAAATGCTATTCTTATTTCCCCTGGCTCCTTTGGCTAGTATTAACTCATTCTGCTTTTGCATTTCTTTTAACTGTTCTAAGTCTTAAAAGAGTTTTAATTTTCCTAGTTTTTTCCTTCTTTCATTTTTGCCCTGGGAGAGATCTGGTGTCCATAGATATTTGAGCAGCCCCTGGTGAAACTGGAACGAATTCTCTTATCCCATATATTTCAAATTTCTGAAAACTATAGTGCCTATTAGAGAAAAGATCTACAGTTGGAAAATATGATTGGGAATACCTGACTGATACTTTCAGCTGTGATTGAGCTGTAAAACATAATAAAAAAATTGACAATTCTGCAACTCAGTTTCTCCGTCAGTAAAACCTGCATATTATCTATGTCTTCACAGGACTGTGCTAACACATTATTATATCCTCTGACTTTTTCAGATGTGCTAAACATGGAGACAGTTATGATTTTATACAGTTCTACAACTGTACAGAGAAGAAATAAGAGCAATAAGAAACAGGAGAAATAAGCCAAATTCTTTTCTCCTTTTCACATTCAAACACCTTGAAACACCTACAAAGTGAGTGTAACTCAAAGTAACAAAAGGCAGGGTTTTCCTGAGTTATTATATATAAATAAGATTTTAAACACTCCTTTGTTTACATTAGGTGTGATATGCTATCTGATTAGCTGCAGTTAGCTGCAAAATATTCAAATACTTAACATGTCTGGCCATTTCTTCTACTAACAGACCTTTAAAAAGACATTGCTGTAGTTTTGGTGTGGTTTACAGTGCAACTGTCCTTATGGCAAGAAAAGGCATATCCTAATAAAATTCCACCCATCAGAATTCAGTGTTCTTTGTACAAATGAAAAATTATTAATTGCAAGGATAAGGAAGATAAATTGAGATTAATAGTGGAACACAAAATTGACATTCTTAGCCCTGAATTATAAAGTGAACAATAAAAACTCTTTGCTAAATAATTTCTAGCTTTGTTGCCACCACTAAATTGTTTAAATGTGTACATGAGTACAACAGCAGTGACTGACACATCTTTATGGAAGAGGAATATATAATGGGACCATATGAGACCATAATATCTAGTTTTAATAAGAAAACTAGTCAAGAACAGCAGAAATAGTCTTAGAAATCAAGTCAGTTCTTTTCTACTTTCATCTCTTCCTTCTCTCAAACCCCAGCTTTGGAAAGAAAATAAAGCTGAAATTGAAAATTTAAATGCTAATTTTAAAATTATGGATATCCAAATCCCATATGTTCAAACAAACCCCAATGAAATTAGTATACCCCAGTGAAAATACATGTCCTGATCACTCTTCCCCTCTGCTTTTCCAGGTGGCTGCAGTCAGATCTCTTGCAATAATGGAGTACTCCAATCTTTGATACTTAATTGTACTGGATTACTGTTTGGCAGTGAACCAAGGGGTTGGCCTGGGGACAGATCATTTTACTTAACGGCTCATCACCAGAACCTCACCAGCATGCAAACAGAAATCACTATTCTGCTGCTGCCAAAAAACTGTAAGAACCCATGAGGCTAATCACACCTGGGAGACCCTCATCTAATGACATAGACAGGTAAGTGACCACTTAAAAAAATTAAGGACAAAAGGAGAAAACCACTGAGAAACTTAAAGTGATGAAAACCTTAAAGTCCATTGCAAAGAGACACTTTTATCTAAAGGGAAAATCAACTAAAATCAAAACAAGCAGGGTTTCTTCATGGTTAATTACCATTACACTTAAAGTAACTTGTTACTTATTGTTTGTGTAATTTAGGCTTGAGGGAGGAATATGTTAAGAGTCCTGCTCCAAAAGAGCTTCAAGGAAATAATTTATGAGAACTCACAGATAAGAGCCTTTAGATTTGACATTCTGATTTCTATAATAAATTGTTTTATTTCAAAACTAAAACATCATGTAAATTAATTCATCCCTCAAGCAACATGTAGAAATGCCTCAGACGTGTTTCAACAAATGTTCAGTCTTCAGCTATGTTCATTATAATGTTCTACTATGATAATAAGTGCTCTGTAAATCAATAAGTAAAACTACACAGTGCCCAATTTAGAAATGCAGCTTCCATCTCCTCTTGTCCTTAGCAGAAGCAAATGGCATTAGCACTGTTGTGTCCTCTCCTCTACTCTGACTGCAGAAAGATTATGAAAGGCATTTCATATGACTGGTTATGAAAGACATACAGCAGGTGGGTGAAAAGTTTTATGGGGGCTGTAGAAAATATCAACAGTTCACAAGGAAGGAGAAAAACATATGTCAAAAGTGATTGTTTTCATTTCCAGACAAAAAGGTGAGTAAAAAAAAGAAACTAAAGCCTCTCAACTAGCAGAATTCCATTTCTTTCTCCTTCCTTCTTCTTCCCCTGCAAATTAGCTGCCAAGTTTTTATTACTAAATAAAATTGCATATTAGGCTTTCTAAAAAAAGTCACCCTGCCTTGTCATTTTATTTATTTATTTTTTTTAATGCCTCTCAATGCAACCTTTTTGTCTTTTGTTTTCATTTCCAAGCTGCAGAGGCACAGTTCAGAAAGAAGGTTTAAATACTGCAGACCCAGTGAGGAAGATCAGTTTTTTCTTGCCACCAAGATTTCCAAGGATACTAAATACATAGGGTCAGCCTGGCTTTTTTGACCTTCAGCCTCATGCTAGTCTTCTCCCATAGGTGCTGCTTGCTGCAAGGTCAGTAGAGTTTTTTCCTTAAGTACTAGGTAGACTTCAGATTGAAGGTGCTCATCTAAAGAAATAGACTATAAAGCACAGAAATGAATTTGTAATACAAACATTAAAATAAAAATATCAAATATAAGCAAATATTGTGCATACAGTATACTGTAGCCTTCCCTTAAACAGGCATTTGTAGAAGAGCCTGGTATACGTATCGCAAGCATACATAAGAGGGAACAGGTTAATATCTTCTCTGATACTGAATTTCTATAGAACACTCTGTCCTAACCTAGTAGAAAACAGCATCAGGTAACCATGTGATAAAGCATATCTGTGTATTATGATATGAATACCTGTATTAATGCATGTACACAGAAAACAGATGTGTATATGCATTCGCAAACACAAAATCAATGTTATAACACATGGCCATGTCCTGATATTCCAATTAATGTTTTAAACCTGACCATGTTAAATATCATAATTATACTATCATCCAGTCAAAATAAAGGGCTGAAGTGGTAGGCTGCAGAAGGAAGCACCTATTAAAAGTTCATAGATGAGTCTTTAAAAATATACATCTATGGTAAAAGCAATTGAACATACAGAGGCAATGATCAGGATCACTGAGCAGAATCTTGCACAGAGCAACACAGCAATATAGCAAACAAATTGTCTTCTGGCACTACCAATAGTAATATCATAAAGATGATAGCTATTTTCTACAAATAAATCTAAAATGACCTTTTGGGCCACATACAGTCTGTGATATTTTGTAATTTACTTTCCTTGATAATCGTTTCATTTGAGGCCGGAATCTTCCTTAATTTGCCATATAGGATGAGTTAAGTACAGAGACCAATGAGCAGAGACAGTGAATTAGCTGGGTTTAGAAGCAAAAGGTCTATTAGGCAGATAATTCTTTGAACACTGGGCCACGTAATTTTAAACGACTTAAACATCTGTACAAGAAACAAATACATCCCGAAGGGTCAAATCCTGAAGTCTTTACTCAGGCAAAATTCCCAGGAACTCATGGGATTTGACCCTTAGTTGGGAATATACGCAGGTTCAGACCATCTTTTTCAAGCTCAAATGTGGAAATTCTCTTTGGACCAGAGAAGTCCTCAGGGAAGGGCTTTCTGATACCGCAAGCATCCAAGACACTAGTCTGGGATAATCACTAACAGGTTAGCATCTCTGAAAATAATACTGTCTAACAGCAGAGGAATGTGCAGTCTGGTTCTCATAAAATTTCAAACCTGGGACAAAACAGAAGAATCTGGTTGAGCTACCTCTTTTTTCATCTGAATTAATAACACGTTATCAGTTCGGTAGGAAAATATGAACTGTTATTATCAAGCTTCCAGATATACAATGAAACTTGGAAGCAAATGTAGCAGTAAATATTTGCTACTGCATATTCACAGTAAATGCTGCATATTGAATACTTTTTTTCAGTATTATTGCATTCTATAAATAGATTATGGATTATGCCATTATAAAACTGTAAAATACTTCTAAATTTTAACATCCTTTGAAAAATTAAAAAAACCCTACCCCAGAATGCACAGAATAATCAGCATTATCTGTCCTCAAGAAAATACGACCTCTTTCCTTAAAGAAAGACAAGAAGTTCCCAGACAGACAAAGGTAAAGGCCAAATTCTAATATATGTCAATCTGTTTGTTTTAAAAATAACTGACACAAAATTTGATCCGGTTTATTGGTACCTCCTGTTTATTCCTATTATTGTTAAAAAAAAAAAAACTACACGGTCACTGATTTTTTTGGGGGCTGATTTTCAGCCTTAGAGGCTCAGCTTGAGACAGTAAACGCAAAATTTTCATGAAGTGAACAAAGCAGACTAGTATCTGCAGGTGCTCAGCATCTCTGCAAACTTAAGTGTAAGGTATGTGAACCAGGGCATCCGCATTAAGCAGCTTCTTTTGAACAGCTGGTACAAAGTGCTGGCAAACTTTTGCTGGCCACCTTACCAGGTTGACAGATTTATATATTCATCCACAGGAGAAAGAGACCAGGGTAGCAGATGCCTGCAAACTGAAGGGGAAGTTTGTCACCTGGGGAAAGCATGCTGAGATCAGAGGACCTACGTACTGCTGCAGAGACTCTGCTCCCGGCAGGCATCTTAATTCCACTTACAGGGGGTTCTCCCTGGAAGCAAACATCCTGAGGACCCACGGACTTGAATTTTTCACAGCCCTATTCCTTTTTCTAGGAATCCTTAGAGAATTAGGGGGAAAGGTGTTATTAAGTGTCCTTTAGCTATAGCACATACAGCATGTGTCCAATGACCCCCCTGGAAGAGATCATAGATGTGCACAGCAATCAACATAAGGTCTCAGTATGAAAAGGGATGGTCTATACTAGATCTCTTATGTCTCAAAAACGGAAGGGACAAAAGTTTCAGAGCCACAGAAGCACATTTGCAAAGACACAATACACAAATATTAGATCTGGTAGAGAAAAGAAACTACATATTATAATAAACACAAAAGCATTTTCTGACAAAGTGTCACAGACGCAGAGGAAAAACAAAATATTTTTCTATTTAGAAGTTCCTTTTAAATATCAGAGATTTGTCCTGTGTACTTATTCCTAGTTATTATATTGTTTTAACCTACTGAAAAGCTGAATAAAAAGAACAAAGTCCCTTTCCATAAACAAAACAGAGGGAAAAAAAAAAGATGGCAAGTGAATCCCACTTTATCACTCTGCCTGGAATTTCTACTGCAGAAACACAAAAGTCTGATTTATTTTTAAATCATTTTAAACACATACCAACATTACTTGGAAACAGGCCAGGTAAAAAAATTCCATCAGAACTGACACCCTACAAACACATGTTACCAGTAACCGCTATCGAGACTAAAGAAATAAATGAAATGCTATACCTTTGGCAATGCAGCACTTGGCACTCTGTCAAAGATCCATAGCAGCTAGGTATGTATCTACTTTAAATATACAGTAAGCTCAGGACTACGTATTAAATACATCCCATACCTCCCCTTTTATGAGAATTCTTTTGTCCCACAACTTTTAAAATTAATTTTAGGGCTTTTTTTAAACTGAAACACTACACAACTTGTATTCCATAGCTGACCAAAAATCATGACTATGAATTCTCAGAAAATCTAATCCTTGCAAAAACAAGCTTACCTGACTGCTATTTCAACAGTCTAGCTTCAACAGCAGGTGGGGAAGAGTATAAATGATGGTACTTTGAAATGAGAGAATATTTCCTTGAAAATATTATCTCTAACAGGAGTGTTTATTAGGGTTCTGGGTATCTCTAACAAATCACGGCCTGAAAGGCCTTCATCATCATCTTAGCAGTCAGTTAAACAAATGCGAATATAATATCAACAGGGGCAGTTTCTGGGGTTAAAAGCTATCTACAATATCCATGTTGGCTGTTACCCCATAGCAAAAAACAAACAAACAAAACCAAACCAAACCAAACAAAACAAAACAAAACAAAAAAAAGAAAAACCCTCAAACAAACAGCATTTCTCAATCAGGCAGTGGTGTTTCTGTAAAACATTACAAAGTACGCTTATGGAGTATTTTACAGCAAGCACATGAATAGACTTAAAACAACTGAAGATTTTGTATTTGGGAGTAATTTAGACTCATGGTTATTATCAGAATGTTTCCATGGGAAGAAAAGAAATAATAAATAAAAAAGACCAGATATCTTCTGTAAGTAAAGCTTCTACTCAGCTGCTAAGAATGTAAACTCAAGAGAGCAAATATCACCTCTCTCCACGTGTACCTTTTGTGCTGGCATTTGAATAGTACATGTGGAATGCAACACTGAAGTCAGGAGTCAAAAGTCACATTTGTACCTCTCCTTAGCAAACATGCTGGAAAAATCCTACACCACTGCTACAACTTGCAGAGGCACAAGAACTGAGATTTTATGGCAAAAGATACAGGTTTGAAGGAGTTTAAGGATATTCAAGTGGGACTGCATGTGGACCAATAGATGAAATCACATGTATCTCTGGTGCTGAGGAGAGGTGTTAATTTTAAAATCTGTTTGCTAGCCTAAAGGTGCAAGGAGGGATGGCCTTTGTCCTGCTCAGCTTCTAAGAGTAAATGATATCACCCTTTAGGAATTTTTTTCTGGTAATGAAAGCCATGGTGGGCTGGAGAGAGAAAGTAAGGGACATCTGGATCCTCTTCTGGAATGACAATTAGGCAGTGGCCCATATTAACAACAGGCAGCCAGTAAAATCACCCAGGCTCATGCATCAGATATAAAGTGATTACCTTCAAATATTGATTTTACAGCAAGACTGGTCCCAGAGGTTATAATGGTTGTTGCTTGTTTCTAAGTGGACAGGTTTTTGAGCACTGGAAGTGAACTCCACAAGGAGCTATTACTTCCCAACAAATATTTCATGCACTTTTGGTGGTTAGTGCCATGGAGACTGTCCCAATAATCATTGCCTCTAGGGGATTAGAAGTTATTAGGCCAAAGTGTTTTGTTGTTCCTCTTTTTCCCCATCTTTTATGTCACAGTGACTTTGGACATTTTGCTAGGAGACTTACAGTTCTCCAATTACTCTAATAAGGCCAATGAGTCATACAGCTCTCCTACTGCCTGAAAAAAATCAGGTTTGGATAAGTGCTAAATGCTGTAAAGCTAAGGACAGGACAAGGTTACACTCATTCACCAGAGCATGTAGGGAGATGCACAGATGCATTGCGGGGCTGGATGGACATACCTACTTTGAGTTTTTTACTCTGGTAATGCATGGATATTGGGGGATATAGCACACCTGGGCATCCAGAAATGAGGCACAAGTAACTTCTGTGTGACACTCATCACTGCTATTTATTCTCTTCCTCCAGAAAAAATTACCTGAATGCAGCCTTTCCCCAGATCTATGTCAAATCTGGGCTGCCTTTGAGAGACTTGTCTTTAGGGATGCCAATAACAACCTGAAGCGGCCTAAGACAGCTGATGCCCGCCTCAGCCTCTAACAGCAGGAGAGCCAGGATTTGGTTCAGAGCTTGGTTCTGTCACCCAGGCTGGCTTCTCTGAAGCTCACTCATGCCTTAGGCACCTACTGTACAATCAGCCCTAACACCCTCAAATGAGCATCTCTTGTGCACTTCCCTCAAGGTCTACAATAATGTTTTCTACTTACAGACACTTGTGAAGACCACTGAAAAATGGCAGCTAGTGCTGAAAGCAGCTGCCCACTTATTTAGCAAATTTTCTCAGAGATAGCACTTATGCTTTTGACACTGCAGCTGCTACTAGCTCCTATCTATGTGAATCTTTAAGAATTTCTTTAGATGAGGATTTCTAACATGTCAGAACACGCTTCCTAGCAAAACTTGAAAGACTTTTACTCAGTTGGGTTGAGTTAAACCTTCAGAGAAAGCTTAGGTTTTAACTTGACTAGCTTCTAATACAAAAGCTTACATTGATAATGTCATGTTTAAAATGTGCTACCTAACATGTTCTTGTCAAAGCTATTAACTAAAATATTGTCTTCTACATGCCTCAGTTTTTGCCTCTCCCTCCTGACTGTGTGCAACAGCAGGTTCCAGACAAGGTTTATAATTTTGGGCATCGTGCGTTGGTGTCAGTGGAAGTCCTTTGACAACAGAGTTCAACTGCCTTAGCAAAAACAAAGTTTGTTGATTTCTGCGAGGTATAACAACACCTATCACATCGGCCATACTCCCACAGAAAATGGCATAGGCTGAGAATTGTGCAGGTCTATTGGAATTTACTTCACTACTTTTCTATATGCAATTTTACAATTTTTTTTTTTTTTAGTTCCAACAGTTTGGGCTTAAAAATATTATAAGGAGGATATAAGGAAAAGGTTCCTTTCAGTCCTTTAAAAAAAAAAGTATTTTCAGGTTAGAAGCTCAGGATAGCATGCTTTACACTGGCAGTTGTCTTTATTTTGGATATAATACAAAATTGCAACCTTTTACTTTCTAATGAGCATTATTAATTCTTCTATAAAATAGAACTTTCTTTTTTTTAAAGTTATTGTTTGTCTATTAGATACACTAGGTTACCCACATAACTTCAGGTACCCATATATCCATATATTATATGGGTCACTTATTTACCAGAGTACGTATCACTTTAATTTGAGTTAATGCCACTGAAATATATATAGCATGTTCCTGACACTCAGATGAAAATCTTGACTGAAGCATCAAAAAACCACCTTGAGTAATCAACACCAACACACAGTTAAAAGAGATTATCTTTTTGCATAGGAGGAGATCCCTGCTGACATCTTAAGCCTAATATAACATGAAATTAGCAGAAAACATCAAGAAAAATCCACCTCCAGAAATGTCATCTGTAACAGTGTGCGATGCTCTAGATGTACTCCATTAATACAGACGAACTCTTAGAAAGTCTAACTTTGATGGAGGGACCAAGTATCTGCTATCTGATATTCTGATGTTTGCAGAAATACACTAGTAAACCCAGCATAAATAAGAATTGCTAAAATTACTTCCTGTTATGCAAAGTCACCATTGTGATGGACCTTGAATTACTGTATACACCTATTGGATACCTCCAAGAATTGGATAGCATGTAATACCTCTTTTTCATGACCTTTCTTGCTGTGTACTTTCACAGTCTTTCACATGCATATCAATAAAGCAGGACAAAAACACTTGACATTTAATAGGTCTTTACAGGCAGTAATGAAGGTGTGACTGCACTTTTTATTCTGTGGTATGTTCTTTCCTACAATTGGGGAAATTAGTAAAACATGAAATTTAGTAAAATCCAGATAGTTTCTGGCTTTAACAGATGTGTTCAGGAATGATAAGGACACAAAGCAGCTTCTCACTTTTATAAGGTTTATGGAAAGACCAGTTATGATAGCAAACTTCTATTGATGAGATAAAAAGCCCATTTTTTCCCCCTTTTTTCTCTGAGCCACCTCAAGACCAGAGAGCACCCCAAAGACTGAGAGATGGAACTACAAACACACATTTCATTTGTTTCTTCAATATTTCTTGAAGGAATTAATATAAATAAAAATTAGACATTTTGGGAGTTTCCTGACAAGTCATGTGCAGCAATCAAATGCAGCTTCTAAGGCCACAACAGAAACAAAATTGGTAGGCAATGTTTTTATTTATGTATATGCTGTTCATGTTGTTATTCAGCTCTCACAATACCCCCACTGATCCATGTTCTGACAATGGCATCATTTGGAGTAGCACCTTACTATCCAAAGGACATCAAAAATCAAAAGATTTATCACAGAATAAAGTATTCTTTGTTTATTGAAAGTGTTCTACTATTGTCAGAATACGGTCCTTAGATGATGACTCACTGGACAGGAATGTGGTGCATTGCTATTTTCCATTTACCATTTAGCAATATGTACAGCTCATACCAGGGCGTTCTAAATGATCAGTATGGAGAAAGCCCAAATTAGCTGCAAAATTATTCAGAGACCTTCAAGCTGCCACGTTACTTAAGATCAGCAAAACTAGAGAAAGGAGGCACAGATATTAAAGCAATCAATAGGATGACTTGTTCTAAAAATGCTTCAGGAAAAGTGATGTCAAATTATATATTTTTTTATTCTTTTTTAAACCCACCATCTACATGGGCATGAATTATAAATCTAATTTTAATTGCACTCTACATTGCTGGCATTAATGCCGAAAGAAAGACTATTTCACATATCCTTTCTTTTATTTTTGCCAGATTTTCATTTTACATCTTTCTTTTTTATCTGATTCCTTACTACTCCATCATTCATTTGTACTGGTTGAGATATCCCTCTTGTTTATAACTGCAGAATATTTTATTCTTATAAATACTCTCTCTCAGACTTCGAGGTCTATAATTTGAATATATCCAGAACTTTCAGGAAAAGCTTACAATGAACTGACCAGAATTGATCTCTGGTACAGTAACCAATTGATTTCTGTTAATGCAAATGCCATTGACTGATTTCAGAAAATAAACACAGGATGATTTTCCCCATTATCAATGTTTGACGTGACACTCAAGGATACATTTAAATCAGACACACAGAACTCTTAGATTGATGTAAGAGTGTTAGGTTAAACTCATTTTTTTTTTTTTAAATTATATTTTAATCCCTAAAGGATAAACATTTATCCTCTAAGATACAAGGATAAAGATTTTAATGGCATCTTGCTTTGGGATTCAAAATAAATAAGGAAAAGATGAGTTTCCATCTTCTTAAAACTAAATTACAGAGATTAAAATATATAAACACAAAATGAAGGTATTCCATTTGCATATTGTATTTTGCTCTTAAAGTTGATATTGAAGATTAAGGGTCAGCATTTAATCCTCACTATCCTAATCCCTAAAATTACAAAGACAGGCATAAGTGCATGTCTGCTACACTAAATTACCTTGAAAGAAAGCAAATTCCGGATGAAAAGGGAAGCATATTTATATTATGGTGATTTAAAATCTGTCGCCTAAACACATCTTCTCCCCTCTATCCATTGACCTAAATTGCACACTAAAAGCTTGCTTGTCTGCAAATGGGCAGCTAACACTTTGAGACAATCCAGAGATTCTTCACTTAATGCACAATCATGCCAACTATTACAATAAACACTGTCTTGCTCATGTTTTGCAGAAATAAGAGTCAAGTTATAAACCAGAAGAATTTCATTACTTTTCCCAATGTAATTCCTAATTATAGTTAATTCTAAAAAATTAAGATTCTGAGAGAAAAATGTATTACTGAAAATTAGTAGGTCAAGAATGCTCTAACTTGAACAGTTGCAACTCTAAAGGGAATTACACCCCAATGGACACTGCACCTCAGAAGAAGCAAAATGTAGCATAAAAAAATCTCCAGTATCTAGAAGAAAAACATTACGCTAGAATGTTACTTCATGCTGTAAGACAGTACCAATTACACTCTTTTGACTGCTTCTCTAAATTGTTAGGGGTTTCCATAAGTTACATGGTGAAATTGATGGAGCTGCCATTGACTTGAGTAAGACAAGGATGTCAACCCTCACTTGTCTGCTCTGCTGCCTTACCAATATTATATTGCAATGGATAAAAAACCCCAACAGATCAACCACCAAAAATACCAGGACATAAAATACTAAAAGCAAACTGAGGTTCACAGAACTGTATTTTGGATTTCACCTCCAGCATTTATCTACTTTCTAATGTTGCTGGTTGATAGAAATGTTACAGCATGCAGTGAGGTAAAATACCTAAGGGGTATTCAGCCCTTCAGATTTGCCTTGAGAAATGTCTGTCTACATTTGTACCAAAATGTTCTAATACTTATTTTTGAAGAATTATTTTGTAATTTAAGCCATCTGGGAGAGAACAACTTTATCAAGGAGAGAACAGCTTCATCATGATTATCAAACTGAGCAGCTCTGTAATTGTAATCACCAAGAGGGCACTAGTTTCCTTCTTTGAATTTTATTTAATAGAATTTTATACTCTAAAGGGGAAAAAAATGGTCCCTGTATAAAATCTATTATCAAATACATTTTTTACCTGGCCATTAGACTTCTTTCTACTTATCAGGATGTGTGGAACTAAAATGCTACCGCTACATTTGAGAAGACTGAAAAACATCTCAAGCTTAACTGAGTATGTTTTTTTAACTCTGCACAGTCCCCCATTCAAAGCATATTTTAGAATCATCCTAAAATAGTTTTTCCACTAATTTTCATCTTCTCTAGGTATAAAAAAAACCTCTTCCAAACAAAGCCCTTCAATTACAATGTTCAATCTTCTCAAAAGGAAAAAAAAAAAAAACCAAAACACACAACAAATGCTTCTGTGATATTCGGTGTTTCAGACCCAAACCCCTGCTGCTTGGTCATGATAGTTATAAAAGCAAACTAATGAAAGCAGCAAAATTTACAATTAATTTTAATTCTGATGAAATCATACTGCTCCAATCAACTGCCTATCAAATGCCAGTGCAAATTACACTAACAAAAATAATTATTAGGACAGGTTGGCGGACTAAAATTTTCCACATACTCTTATCTGCATAGAGAATGCCTGTGTGGGAATTGCTCTTAATGAACAACAAATTACAATTACTAAACTAAATGAACCATCTGCCTTTTTTGTTTGTTTTCACAGTCTCACTGGTACAGGGTGCACTGTCAGCTTAATTGCCATTCAAAATGGCAGACTGACCTATTGCCAGGCTTACATGTCCACAACATTTGAACTGAAAAGATGTAGCAGATGTTTTTAATCTTATGAAGAGGACAATTATATTTTATAAATATATTCAAAATACGAAAGGCCGGTGTTTAAATAATAATAATAATATGAATATGAATACATGGTACATGTCCATTTCAGACTGGAGGGCTTGTACAAATAAATAGCCTTAAGCCCTAAATTGGCACATGAAGTATTCATGGACAATACTAATAGAAACAAGTCTTGATGTATTTTATTAATAATTTTATTCAAATAAATGTTCTATCTCTAGTCTCCAATAAGCGACCACCTTTTTTCAAAGCGGTATGCATGTGGGGTTGCAATAGTGACATCTATTAATAAACTTTCACCAAGCATTTTTAAAGTGCTTATTTGGATGTGTTATCTAGTATCTGCATTAAAAAAAGAATCAAGAAAAGGAAAAATAATTTCTTATTAGCATGTCTCATATTAGCTAGCTTTCCTTGATGAGTTTTTGGGGACCATGATAGTGTGTAACAGTTGGAAGACTGAATCTCATCAAAGTCACTGAGGAAAAAGAGAATCAGATCTGGACAGGCACTTAAAAAAGAAATCCCACTTAGTATTGCTGTATGACACAAAAGGGATGGTTGAGGAGACTTTTTTTATTTCCTTATATTACTGTATAGTGGCTACATCAGCCATATGTTCTAAAAGCCTGGCTCATTCCTTATTAGTAAAAAGTTTAAAAATATTTCTGAAATTGAACCTTTTCTGTTGAAGGGGCTGAACTGAAAGGCTTAGAAACAAAAGCTTCCTCTTTGCCCGAGTTACTACATTCCTTTAAGCTAAACCTAGAAGTACTACTGCTGCAGATAAAAAAAAAAAAAAAAAAAAAACACACAACACCCACCCAAAACTAAAACTGTGTCACTATCCAGTGAATCTTCATTTCTGTCTGAGACTGTCCTCAAATTCCACTGTGTTATTTCAGGTTTGCATCCTGGTTCAAAGGACAGTTGTAAAAAGGAGAAAGTACAGAGACTCTAGTTTGATTTTGAACACCTTTGGCTCAGATTTCGTAGAATCATAGAATAGTTAGGGTTGGAAAGGACCTCAAGATCATCTAGTTCCAACCCCCCTGCCATAGGCAGGGACACCTCACACCAAACCATGTCACCCAAGGCTTCATCCAACCTGGCCTTGAACACCGCCAGGGATGGAGCACTCACAACCTCCCTGGGCAACCGATTCCAGTGTCTCACCACCCTCACAGGAAAGAATTTCCTCCTTATATCCAATTTAAACTTCCCCTGTTTAAGTTTTAACCCGTTACCCCTTGTCCTGTCACTACAGTCCCTGATGAAGAGTCCCTCCCCAGCATCCCTATAGGCCCCCTTCAGATACTGGAAGGCTGCTATTAGGTCCCCACGCAGCCTTCTCTTCTCCAGGCTGAACAGCCCCAACTTTCTCAGCCTGTCTTCATATGGGAGGTGCTCCAGTCCCCTGATCATCCTCGTGGCCCTCCTCTGGACTTGTTCCAGCAGTTCCATGTCCTTTTTATGTTGAGGACACCAGAACTGCACACAATACTCCAGGTGAGGTCTCACAAGAGCAGAGTAGAGGGGCAGGATCACCTCCTTCGACCTGTTGGTCACACTCCTTTTGATGCAGCACAGGATATGGTTGGCTTTCTGGGCTGCGAGCGCACACTGCCGGCTCATGTTCATTTTCTGGCTCATGTTCATTTTTGGGAATGTGATCAATAAAAGTAAATACTATTTTTACATTCTCTTTTTAATGTTATTTACTTGTTTATTTAAAATTTATTTTAAGCTAAAGTATAGGACAAAAGTAAGTGACTGGCAGAACGGACACCTTACAATTATATCATTATTACATGAGCCATATATGCAGATTGATGCAAAGACAAATTGACTTCTATTTTCAGATCTTCATAAAGCTGGATAAGTGTAGGTGGCTTAAAATCATTCCTGTTTTAGGTCAATGTTATTTATCATTGTCCATACTAGGACCTACTGTACATTGCTTCAGAATAATAGATTTAGCTGGTCTGCATGCCAGTGCCCACTCACATAACCATGTCTGACTTGGGGATTAAAATAATCCTTATTCCCTTCCCCCTTCTACACACCTCTGGCTAAGACTAGAAATAACAAAGAAAAAACTAATTCCTCTACAAGGATATTTGGCTTTAAATGGTACATTACAGTGCTCACATTACAATGTTATTACAATTAATATTTACAGTTAGCTAACTTGTAATACCAGTTTAACTAACTAAAGTTCCTTGCAGAGCTATGTGAGGAAGATATGATTAAAACCTATGAAATGTTAGTCCATTCACTGAGCAGCATTAATAAAACGGTTTCATTCTCATCTTTAGTTTGCAGTAGCTTCTCTTGTTATTTGCACTTTATCTGAAGAAGCTGTTATTTGGAAGCCTTTGACTGGCTTTCACATGACTTCACCTTTTAGGGTCTGGATTGCTTTGTTTGGGCCAATGTTTTTTGCTCTGTAGTTCTTATCATTACAGCCTGGCTGCCTGGAAAAATTGCAGCTCAATTTTCCTTTTGAGATCCTTCCTCAAATAATTAATGCGTTTTCTTCCTTTCTACCAGAAGAAGCTTTCCTGTTCTTTTGGTTCAAGCAATATTTTTGCCTCTTACAGTTCTTCAAGGCCCACTGACACCCTAAAGACTGGGAATTCTCCAGTACATTGTTCACACTCTGCAGGGAAATTGGAGATACAGAAAAGTGAAAAATACCATGCTCAACAATATGCCCCTCCCTAAAAAAGATTGATCCTGCTATTGTAATTCAAATCTGCTCTCCCGCACTCAGCCTGCATTACAGAAACCGGAAGTGCTTCCCATGCAGGGAGTCCAAGAGCTTGCTCTGCGTCTCCCAGCTCAGTACTGGGACAAACCCCTGCCATGAATCATCTTACCTCCACTTCCCTCATTCCCTTTCAGACCTGGTTTCCATACACAGATTGACTGCCCAAGACTGAAGATTTATCATGACAAGGCCCAGAGAGCAATCTGGACACAACCTTGGTAGGTGTAGATTGTTTATTCTGATAATAATGTCTACAACAGTGGAGTTTTTCTTCTTAGTAGTTGCTCAGACTGGAGTGTACCGAACAATTAATAACAGCTACCACACAGAGTTAACATGTTACTGTGATGCCAACAAAACTGCAGTGAAAAACAGCAACCCGAGTCAAGACCTATATCACGTAGTCCCATGTGGATTCTGCAGAAACCAGCTAGAGCAGGAGCCAGGCAACAGATGCTCTGTGGTGTTTCAAGACGTGGAATAAAATTGTTGTGCTTCCTAAAAACATGGAGAGATGCTGTGTGGTATTCAGCAAGACTGAATAATAACTGCTCTCAGAATGATCTATAAAGTGTTTCCAGTAGTTATGTGAGTTTAAAAAACACATTCAAATTCTGTACCTTTACATGTTGTATTTAGGATACCTAATTTCTACAGAGTAATGCTGATGAGTTATTACTCAAATGGGAAAACGTAAGTCCACAGGCCTGTGAATGCTCAGATGAAGTGAAAATTTTTGCCATACCACAGAATCACAGAATCACAGAATCCCAAGGGTTGGAAGGGACCTCAAAAGATCATCTAGTCCAACCCCCCTGCAAGAGCAGGGTAACCTACAGTACATCACACAGGAACTTGTCCAGGTGGGCCTTGAATATCTCCAGTGTAGGAGACTCTTAGTAGGTCAAGAGAGGTTCTCCTCCCCCTCTACTCAGCCTTGGTGAGGCCGCATCTGGAATATTGCGTCCAGTTCTGGGCCCCTCTGTTCAAGAAGGACAGGGAATTGCTTGAAGGAGTCCAGCGCAGAGCCACAAAGATGATTAAGGGAGTGGAACATCTCCCTTA
Organism: Lathamus discolor; assembly: GCF_037157495.1. Lineage (NCBI taxonomy): Eukaryota > Metazoa > Chordata > Aves > Psittaciformes > Psittacidae > Lathamus > Lathamus discolor. The sequence goes on along the minus strand of NC_088885.1, from coordinate 129,052,436 downwards.
TGAGGAGAGGCTGAGGGAGCTGGGTCTCTTTAGCTTGGAGAAGAGGAGACTGAGGGGTGACCTCATCAATGTTTACAAATATGTGAAGGGTGGAGAAGAAGTAAATTAATTAGTTGGAAATGGCCCTTTATGCCTATTGTTTGTACTTCCAATTTAAATGAATGAAACACTAATTATGACACAGTCACTCCTCTCCCACTCTGAGTGATAAATTGACAAATAAAAATAAAAAGTAATCCAGACATGCAGATTCAGTTGTTCACCTTGCCTTAGCAAGACTGAAATTGCCAATAGAAAGGCATCTTATTTATATTTGAAACACTCAGTTCTTGTCTTCATTTTTGAAGTCTAATGACATCCTCTGAGAACAGTCACTGAGGTAAGCAAAGAGATGGAAACACGGGAGCAACACTGTGAATCATAGCCTTGGCCCAACTATTCCAACATGTTGTCTGTGCAAGTAGCAATTATCAGATTCACAGAAAAGTGGGGTACAAACAGAAGCCCATAGAGAGTCTAAATGAGTGTGCAGTGTGACAAGGGATCCTTGCCTGACCCTGGAAGACAGCCTGTTTATATCCTGACTTTAATAATAATAATAAAGAACCAAACATTCTTGTATCTCTTTGTTTTAGCACACATAATCAGAAACATCATTAATGTTCATCCCCTTATCCGTCTTAAAAATCCTGATAAACTGTTTATCCGGATAACTCCCCAGTGCATCAGTGAATTTCACAGGCTGATTATTTACAGCAGAAAACAAGAGTAGCTCTGACTTTCACTGAAAGCCACCTCCCTCTCCTACTACAGTGTCTAGCAAAGGGAGCACATGGCTGGGTTTCATTCTCTCCTTCATCATTTTATACACAGCCCTAAGCCTTACTACCTTGTGCTGTGATCCCTTCAGATCTCACAGGCTAAAGCAGGGTCAGTACTTGGGGGGAAGATCTCTAAGGAAAACACTAGTGCTACAAAAAACAGTTTGGGTAATTCATTGATGGTGCTCTTTGTCTAAATTAGTAATGAGTCAGTGCTCTACCCTGGCGTTTAACAGCACCATCCTGTTAGGAAATGTTTTCTTTTGGTTGAAACAAAGAACATATTTCACAACTGCTTGTACTTAATAAAGTTATTAAGTATGTAGCACACTTTTTTCAAAGGAGGAAGAGTGTTAAGACAAATGTCTTGGCCAAACTTCAACTTGTAATTATGTTTTGCATACCTACAGGCAATTCCCTGTGCAGTTTCACTTGAACACAGCTTTTCTTTTTTTCACCTGCCTTGAAAATACTTGCAGTGCAATGCTGCTGCACACAGTTATACATGAGCTTCCTTCCAGCCTACCAGTATGCACATGACGATGGCCCTATATGCACTTAGGCTAACACAGAATGGAAGAGCACTGAATTTAATTAACATTGTTAAAACATTTTGAAAGCCTCTGAAAAAAGGCTTTACAGAAGTGTCAAGTATTACCATGGTTCCTACAGTCTGTTTATTTAGACTTAATAAGATTCCTTTCTCACACACACGCACACAAGCACGCACACACACACATAAAAACCATCTTTTTGCTTTACCAAGCACATTAATAAATAGTACTGATACCCAAGCCATCAAAATTTCGTTTTGCCTAAGAACAAACCTTCCCACCATGGGCACCCTTTACTCTCTTTATCCTGTAAGACGCTGAAAGACACATGCCCTTTGCTATGTGGTATAACAATAAAAAACTCTGATCAAGAAAGTGAGAAAGTAGATGCTGCATTTGCCAACCAGTCTGAAAAAAACATGCTTCCAGCATCTTTGAAATTAAGCCTAGGGCACTGATAGCTGATCTGCCTTATATATGTGAAGAGAGGCTTTCAATGAGAATCAAGGGCCTGACTCACTTAAGTCTTTATAGGTTGAAAAAGAGTAAAACTGCAACTTAGAAATAAGCTGTGAGAGCTGGAATAGATCTGTGACAGCAGCGGCAAAATACTAGCTGTCAGAACAGGCTGAGGGACAGACAGCAATATTCCTGGCAGCTCAAATCTCCTGGAAGTTCGCAGGTTTACCTCTCTTTTCTCATGAAATCTTAAGGTGACAAAGAACTTAGCAGGCCACTAAGTTCTGCATTTAGAATTAAAGCATCAGAAGCAGAGCTGGAAAATACTGGCTATATTAGTCTGAAATACCTAAATTAGGTCCTTCCATGCCCCACCTCCTGGCTGTTATCTGTGAATTTCTACAAACTATGTTGATCTAAGCAAGAAATTCATTTCAGAAACAGCTATGTTTAAATGCATACTGCAGAATATCTGAGGAAAGCACATTCTGAATGTGTAAACTGAGCATTCACAAAACAGCCAATTTCTAATGGTACATTTGCAATCAATCAGGGAACAGAAATATACCATGTGTCAAACCAGAACTAACCAGCAAAGCTCAAGACTTCAACTGTATTAAATATTGCAAATCACTGTAGGTTGAGCAGCAGCAGCAGGACTGAGCAGTTTTTTTGGAAGGTATTTCTAAAACAAAAGAAATTGAGAGAAGCTGATTTGAAAGAGAAGCATCCACCCGTTTAGCACTCAGCCGTATATAAATGACCAAGGCATGCTTATCACTCCTTGGGTTACTTCAGTGGCCAAATATTGAATCCAGCAAGGTTTACTTGCTACTCAATGCTGCCTTAGCCATTTCTACGAGATGCTGAATCCCAGCCGCATGACCCCGATATACAACATGGCTAATATACCCAAACCCCACGCCTGGCAAGATACTGAGTCAAACAGTTAATCTCACCATTCAGGTCTGATGAAATAGTTGTGCAGATGAAAATCATCTGCATCTTGTAGACACCCCTATCTCAAGCACAGATGGTTCCTCCATAATGGCCTTGGGCATATGTTGATCAAGAAGGGTGACAGACTAGAACTCAGCAATACTCCACATGGGAGCACATGAGTGCACCCCCTAGAAAAAAAAGAATGGACTCACTCAAGAGTAACTTCATTTATTGCTCTCATGGCCTTCAGCTATTCATCAATACCAGTTTATCATCAAATGTATCAAGAGTATCAGACAGATCTACAATAAAAGGCATGCCTTTAAAAGTGTCTAAGGGGTAAAGAAGTGCTCTGATGCCTGTGTCATCAAATGCAGCTAGTAGCACTGATCCTGCCTGTCATCTTGACATTAAATACAGCAATTCTACATGCGGGTATATTGAACAGACAGTAGTCTCACCAACTGATGCTTAAATATGCATATTCAGTCAGGCCTAATTTGACTCTATCTTCTGCCAAGAAAGTGAGAGTAGGTTAGAGTTCCCAAGTCAAACTCTCCACATTTTTTTTCATTGTAATTGACTTCAAATATTTTAAACCATACATATATTCATTTCAATAATTAATACAATTAGATGTGTACATTAATATTTAATGACCCTTCCCACTAAAGGCTGAACAGTTTAAGGGAATACTAATAGGAAGTGATTATTTGCTATGATTTTATTGGTGGGTTTTAGGACCCTGAAAATGAAAGACAGAAAAGATCGGTTCCTTCTTATTGCTAGTACAGAGTTATTCCCTATAGTGATTTGTCCAGATTAAAAATCAGCATTTAAATATAAGTCCCCAATTCAAAAGAATAGTTCAGATCTCGAGTGATTACAATGCTTTTGCCTGGCAGCTGTCTAGCAGTCCATCACAAATGCTCTGGCATGCTCACCATCTTTTGATTGGGGTATAAGTCATCAAAAGTCACTCTTGCCCTTATCAGGATTGTTGCTATCAGCAGAAAAGATGGGAAATGATAGCTCAGGTACCAGTACCACTCCTCTTCACCCTAGGCCCACACTTACATTCAAGTCATTATACTGGAAGATTTTACACTGATGCTCTCTAGTTAGCAAGTATCAGTTGTCTGCGCTTTCAGTGCAAACTTGACTATTAAAATTAAAATAACTTTTAAAAATTAATGCACAAAATAAGACTGAACTGTTTAAAGATACTGTTGATCTGCAAAAGACTTCTGAACATTAGAATTAAAAGAAACTCTGAGGATTTATACTGCAGTGGCTAAATTCATTTCGGTGTGAATTTTACATTTTGATCACTAAGTAAAAATTAATTCTTTAAGATGTGTTAATAAGTTTTTATAAGTATCTACCATTTATTATTATTACTAGCAGCATAACCCACACAAGTTCCGAAAGGGTTAATGCAACGAGATGAACTGAAATTCATGAGCATAATCCTAAACAAGTGAGTTGAAGTTCTATCAGGTCTATTTCATAGCATCAGGGATTACTGCTAGCATTCTAATCCTACTGAGCCTAAGGGAGGTACGTTGTATTGTATTTGAAATCCTGGCCAGGAAAGAACGGAAGGTTAAATGGGTGCCTTGCTCTGTAATCAAATATCACAGGCACTACTTATCTATTCAATGAACAACTAACGTAGAAAATCAATTAGGAAACAAATAGCTTCTTCTTTTGATTTTTTTTTTAACCTAACAAAAAGAGAGAGTGAGGAGTAAATGGTTTCATAATATATATTTAACAAAACTATACCATACTATCCAATATAAAATAATTCTTCACATAGAGCGGAAAACAGTACAGAAGGTACAAAATGCCCAATAGCAACTGCTGGTGTTTTAATGCTATTTATTTAAGTATTAGGGCTATTTTCAAGGGTAGTGTGTGTTCAAACACCAGAAGTTGAGCATCTTCTTCACATATAAAGCAGCACACAGAAACTACGCATACAAAAATATTAACTAGTTGCAGCTAATTGGACTGTGCTCGAATGAAATCACAAATGCATATCCGGTTGCTTGTAACTGAACATCTTAAATTATGTATCAGTTGTGAAGAGCATTTCTTCAGCTGTGCATCATCTTTTGTTCACTTGGTTAAAATCCCAGGAGTACTGAAAAAGGCTGAAGCTCCTGCTGGTCTTTGTTCCCAGCAGGGAGAAGTCCCTTTTGGTGGTCTTGAGGTTAACACCCTACCCGCCTCCCCCCCCTCCCATACCTGTCATTCTGAATAGACTTCACAGTCTGTGCACACAGACAAACAGCCTGACCTGGCCAGCTAGCTTGACCCCTAGGCAGGAAGAAGATCACATCTGGTTATTAATATTGGGACATTAAAAAAATGTAATCTTCAAGGCACTCCAAGAAGCAGGCTGGCAATTATACAGTACGCACTGGATGTCAGTCAGGGAGCATGTTAGCCTGCTATTATGTCCAAGAATGCTAAAACGTTCATTTTGCTCTGATGAAGGGTTTCATATACAGTCTTCCTCTGTATCTCTGGAAGCTGGTAAGAGAAGTTAGACCAAAGCACTTACGTCTTCAGCTTATCTGTTCTTACACTTCTCAACATTTAGCCTGTTTTATACAATTTTGTAATGTAAAATATTTGTAGCTGAAAACTGATGTAACTAGGGAAAAAAAAAAAAAGCCATGATTTTACATTAGAGGAACAAAACCTCTCAACATCACAGTTGTGCTAAACACGCCCCCATTACAGTCTCTGAGTATTTTACCAGACTTTACTTCATTGATTCTAGACATCTGCACATTAAATGGTTTATACACAGTTTATATGATTAGCTAAAACATAGCAAAACATATTTGTACATGCTTGTAATATATATTATATGCATGTGCACATACACAAAGCTTCATATACAATAGATTTAACACTGTCATGTGTGAAATCTTTGTGCACCAAAATCAGTGGAAAATTTACCTTTTGCTTGAGTTGGGTCAAATCTTAACCCTTAAAAAACAACAATTCAAAGTCTCACTCTGAATGTGCTGAGAATATCAAACCCCTTGTCTGATACCTTTGTATAGCCAGATAATTATTTCTATTTGCCCCACTGGTTATGCTTAGACAAAATGAAATGCAATGGACTGAAGCTTTTATATGCTTTATTTTGCTGACATCCCAGCCCTGTTGGTGCCACAGGGAACATTTTGGATTGCCAGTGCAAACGCAGTACAGGTCCAACATCCAGCAAAGAATGCTCTGACCACCCAAGGCATACTTTTGTACCTGTCATATGGACGGTAGAGGAGCACGGTCTTCAGAGAAGTATCAAATCATTCCTAGAAGATGGTGCCAACATAATCTTTGTGCTTGAAACAAGATCTAAAATTGTCTCCAAAGGCAGTTGTTATTAATGCTCCCAGCCCAGATAGTTTAAATTTGCTGTGAGTAGTTTGATTTTGCTGCAAACCACCATCAAGCCTTCTTCCTTGCTTCCTTTCAAATGGAAAAAAAATTCCTTTTAAATTACATTGGGTCAACACCCAGGATGGGCCTTCTACCAATGATGTGCTAATCTTGTGATCTGTGACTCTGAAAAACTCACAGTTTTACAACCCTGGAGTTGGGAAGTTTCCAGCTTTCCAAGAGGATGCTAGCACTTGTTTTTAGCTCTGATAGGCTTGAGAGGGTTGAGATGTCAGACCTTCAAACTGTAACACTATTATGCATGGCAAAGCTATTATAGGAAAAATTTAAGACGTTTCTAAAATATATTAGTCACAAAGTCACAGTGGTGTTTTTTCCCCTTAGTATCAGTGGAGCTTGGCTTTGTACAAGCAGCCATATGAAAAAAAAATTATTGATACAGTTAAAGAGCACTCCATGGTTTTCTAACATAGTTTTCCTAATGCAAAATTATGCAGCAGTTGCAAAAAGCATGACAGTTTCCTGTGGGAGGGTCAGCATACCTTTTTCTGTCTTTATTACTTAATACAAACAGCAAACTCAAGCTCAAGAAACTAAAACCTTTATCCCACTCATCCCAAATAATTAGAAATGCATACTTGATAATGTACACAAACACTCACGCATGTATACACAAGAGAAAGTGGGAAACATTATTGGCAGAAAAGAGAAAAAATATAAAGGAGTTTGGGGCTCGGCAAGAATGAAATCAGTCTAAGTGCTGCAGAAATGATACCGTTCCAGATGTGGATGGCACTGTGAAAACAGACATGTAGAAATACTGGTAGAGCTTGAAGAAGAATGTGGCGAGGTTGTAAACACTGCTTGTATGTGTGTGCAACTGAGGTTGCAGAGAGCAAACCATGAAGCAAGGATGACACTGCACAGTCCTGAGGGAGCTGGCGTCTCAGAGTGAAATTCCAAGCTTGAGGCAAGAGAGGAAATGTTTCTGACAGGTTGGGGCCTTTCAGGGTGGAGGCTTTCTGGTTTTAAATAGTAGCTGCTTGAAAAATGCTCACAAATGTGGAATAATTTAGGAGGAGAAACAGGCTATGGATGAGGTGACCTAGTATGTATGCTCACAAACTATGTCATGGTTAACAATAGTGAGTAACCTGTTTTGATCTGTAAAAAATATTTAAGAGGTGGATTTCATTCTGACAACACATTCACTGTAGCAAACAGGGAAGCTGTTTCAGTGAGAAGGAAAACACTTCCAAATTCAAATCCTCTCCTCTTTTTCGCGCCCTTTTTGTGGAGCAGCCTCTCTGACTTTTCCTTTATAACTAGCCTTTGTCTCTAGAGCACCAGAAGCAAATGGAAAAAAAACTTGAAATAAACTTTGGGAGAAAAACAGAAACAGTAACCATCAATTTCAGCAAGAAATTACCCAAATAACAGAACTTTTTGAACTGGATAATTTCTCACAGTAGTGACAAACCACAGTAGTCAAACCACAGGAGAGCCATGTCCCAGTCAATTGACAGAGTTAAGGAACACTGTCATTTTGGAAAACTCCTGGGCCAATTCCATTCTTGGAGTAACACTCCCGAGATCAGCAATACTACAACAAAAATGGATTTGGCTCACATTCTTCCTGTCTCTTTCCTTTCATCACCATTTTAATAGGAAACAAACACATTTTTTCATGCTTCAAACAAATTCTAAAGAGGGTAAAAAAAAAAAAAAAAAAAATCATACAACCAGTAAAAACTCTGTGTTTCTCCTGTATCTTTGCAGATGTTTAGACTTCCATTTAATAGTGTGACTGACCTACATCGTACTAAAGAAAACACCTCAAGGACTCTGCTCATACCATTGGCATCTGAATGTGTTACCTTTGTGGCAAATTGAGGAAATAACCCTCACCAAAAACTAAAAGCTAGATAAAAAGTTGGGGATGGGGTATGTGAATGAGAGCCTGGTATATGTTTTCGCAACTAAAAAGAGCAACTAACTGGTCCTTGGAAAGAACTACCGTAGTTCTTCAAGCCCAGAGCACACTGACAGAGCACAGCCAGGCTCCCTGCAAGTTAAGCACATGAGGAATGAAACCTACCTGAACAAGGGATCAGAATACCGGGCTGCAGTCAGGCCTTAGAGTTTGTGACAGCAGCTGCTGCCTTTCTGTCCCAGATAAAAAGGTCTCTGTTGTCACCACGAACCCCCTGAGCCAGCTCTGTGTGAGAGCTCCCTGCGCAGGTGGGATTTCACTCTCATCACAGACTCACATGTGCTTCAGCTACTGTCCTTCCTGGTCCTTCTCCTGACACATCCCCAGCATGGTGTGCGGTGGGAAAGACACAGCACACACAGCTGGCACTCTGCCAGCCAGGAACTCCCCTACATGAGCACAGCAATCCTGCCCTCCCCCACAGCAGGGAACTTGCAACAAATCTCCAATTTCTTTTGCTCCATTAGTGGCAGAAAGAGAGCTGAGCCAAGGTTGGAGAGGTCTGCCCTGTGACTGTGTGTTTGTCGTACGTTTCCTTACTTCAAGTTTACTCCAATGACTAATACCATCTTTAAGAGTTTCAAACAGAACTATTTTAAGATGCAAACTGCTGGAGATGTTGAGAACCATTTAGAAGTGTTTCATTTTACAGGGGTATAGGAAATAAAAAATAATAATTAAAAAAAAAACCAAACCCAAAACTAACAGTTATGTACCTTGACCTTCCAGAGAGAGGGAGGGGAAAAATTTAAAGTACTTCAAGCCTATTTTGGGGAAAAGATATTCAGTGAGCTACAGCCAAGATAAATGCATATTAACACTCCTATTTTGCTTTAACTAATTAGCACTATTACAGGGTTCAGCAATGACACTTCAATAGTAATTGATCCTCTGATGCAATTTTTGTGTGTTTCAAACTAGCCAATACGTCCAGCCAAGAGGGCTGTGCAAGGACAGAGGCTGGCAGTCAGCACAGGCGAGCTGTCTGAGTGTGACCTTGGAGCCTGGGATGCTAAACACAGGCAATCAACAGGAGCCACTAGCACTCAGCACTTCTGCAAATCAGACACCTAATCCCTCCACTTTTAGTACTTCCTCCAGCACTGGCAGGTAGCTGAGCTAATTTAAATTCGGGTGTTGGCTGCCCCAAGCTGGTGTTTGCATACACTCACACAGCAAATCAGGAACTTCCTGGCTGGGTCTGGAATTAGCATTTAATTTCAAATTTTGTGCTGACTTGGTGGGGTGGGCATTTGGCATCATATTTTCACATTACTTCATGCAGGGTAACTTAGTTACTATATATTTCTTTCTCTTCTAAACCCTAATGTGAAATATTTTAATGTCAAGCAGCATGAAGGCCAGAACAATCCAAAAGTCAACACAGCCTCCACAGTATGAGTTCAACCACAACAGACATCCCATCTGTATTTCATGGTGTACCTTAATAACAATCAATAATGCATTAAAGTTAACACTGAACAGTATAAAAAAGCACACTACAAAGAGTTATGCCTCAGGTTTGCAATCCACGTGGAGAAACAACATCTTATGTTTTCCACCAGCAACTTAATATCTGGGGTAAATATTTGCAGATAGATGGCTTCTTAGCTATTTCTGTTGTTCAGGCTCAATAAATAGTTAACTGCCTACGGGTATTTGCACGCTAAGTCACAATGTATAGCAATAAATGTGTGAAAGCAACAACAGGCAGCTCTCTGAAGGCACAGGCAAACTAACTGGGGGGTAAGCTGGATGCTTCATTCCTTCACTCTCCTAATACTAGGGGGAAATTAATTCTTCCATGGGGTAATTCAGAACTGGAGTTTTTTCCTCTTGGCTGACTAAGCAGGAAGTGGCCTAACCACTTAATGTAGGCACCCAATGCAGAGGCAAAAAAAGTCACGGATTAGAAACTGACAGGAACAGAAAACAAGCTAGAGGAACCAACAGGTTATTTAACAGAAAAAGAAAGTTACCTCTCAGCCTCCTAAAATCAAGCTAGGACTGATCTTGCAGCAGTGTAAATGAATTCATGCCAGTCAAGACCAGCCATAGAACTCTCAGGAATGCCAGAGAAGTCTAAAGCTAGATGAGCATGCAGGTAAAATTCAGTATGGGCAAATGAATCCAAGAAAGTATATATTAGAAGGAATAATCTGAACCAATCAAACATGCTACTGGTGTCAAAGTTAGATGTAACTGCTCTAGGACACTTGGGCATCAGTATGAAGGGGGGCATGAAAAGAGCCATGAGATGAAAGGCAATGAATTTCCAGCACAGAATACAATAATGTTTTTTAAAGCAGATTTTATTTTTGGATGCACTAGGCATGGGACAGTAAGATCATACAGATCCACTGAGAACACTATGTTCAGATCTGAAATATCTGTGTATTTCAAGAAAAATTTTGCAGGGGTTGAAGGAGTTCAGAGATCAGTGATAGGATTAGCAGAATTGTGGAAAAAATTCCACTAAAAGCAACACTGAATATGCTGTAAAAAGCTTAAGTAAAAAGCAGACAGGATAGAAAGATCATAAAATAATCATAAAAATTATTAGAAAGATATAAAAATTACATAGAAACATCATAAAGCAAGTAAGAACACACGATCTTTCTTGTTCTGTTAGCAGATGAGTAAATAAACAAAAATTTTAATAACTCAAATTAATGACAGAGAATTTTAAAAGATGAAAAATTACATTTGTATGCAGATTAAATTAACCTGTGGAACTCCTTCCCACTGCATGTGATTGAGCCAAGAGTTCAGTTTATAAACTCATTTGATGTTTGCACATGACTAAGGCCTCGCAAAACCACTTCTGAGCAAAAAAAACCCCACACCCAATCTTGAATTCGTATGTCAATACAAATTTTTAGCCTCTGTTAAGTACAGGGGACATGCAAGAAGAAAAATAATTTTCCTACATGGGCAGCATTATATTTGACCATGAAAGAATTTTTTTTTTTCCTCTGCTTTGAGAAGCAGTTGTTAGCCAGTCAGGAGCAAGGACATTAGATAAGGTGGACTAATGGTATAATTTGCTGTGATAGGACAATGATTGCATACTTGGCCTGCTAATGTGTTGCTGCTTCTAAAATAGCATCCTCCTCTGTTATGAGCAGCCACTGCAAGAGGTGTACTTGACTAACTTTCTTTGCAATGAGTTACTTTTCACTTGGACAGGCTGGAAAGACAACTCATGATTAAGTGACTCAGAAACAACTCCAAAGAAGAAAAGAAGATTTTTTACACCCTGACAAAATCCTGATAATTTCAGCCCTTCAGTCTTTAAGAAAGTTATTAATAACTGGGAGAAGAAAATTAAAACAGTAATGGAAATCCAACCTTTACTGCAGCAGACACATATATATACTTTTCTACTGTATTATAGCAGGTGACAGTAGCAGCCTGGGGTATGTATGGACACACATAGTTTTAAATTCTGTTTATGCTCTTGGAAAGTGTACACTTTTTTAAGCACACACACCTGCTCTTTTGCTTTCTTCCACTGCACCCCCTGTGCAAGAAACCCAGTCTTCAATAACTGTGACTTCCTCCCTAACATTAGTGTTGGATAATATCTGCCTCTCCAAGTTCTCACGTGCATGAACAACTTCAGACTCCATCTCTAATTCATTTCTCTCAGTAACAGACTGTTAAGCATGTGTATGGATAAATATAGGCAGAGAGAAAGACATAGATATTTCTTCACATTAAGTGGTATGCTTAATTACATTTTGATAAGGTCCATTTAGACTGCCAAACATACTAAGGCCAACCTCTCACTCACCTCTGCATGGTTAGAGACACATTTTCTTTTTTCCCAACGCCATGCTCTGTTTCCTAGTCCAGACAGTATTGAGCTCACCTTCTAAATCTATTAGGACAAACAACTACTAGAAGTAAAGGAGAGACATTTGTTTAGTTCCTGTTGCGAACATGTGAGGCACAAAGCCTTTGTATCTGCACAGCACAAAAGCTGAGTGAACTGGGATACAGGCTTGAACTCTGTAACATGAGATTTCAGAGTTCTCCTTTTATTGATTATCAGCTCAACTCTCTTCCTTATCACAAAAAATACTGCAAACATACAACTCTTCAAAACCAGCATAGCTCTTGTCCTTTGTATACCCAGAAATGCTTTAAGTAAACCTTATCTGTTTGATACTTTTGAGGTAGCCAAGGCCACATAATTTGAACTGTTCACTAGAGAACTCATGAAAGAAAAGAAACACCCTAGAAAGACTTCTGAACCCAGGTAATATATGTAATACATTGAGTCACAGATGCTCTCACAAACATATTTTTGTTTTTCAGGAAATGAAATAAAAACATTTAGAGACTAAGGTATCTAACTGAGAAAGGATTTTGTTTTTTTCCTGTCAGGAGTCCCAGTGACTAGTTTCAAAGATTTTTATCAGTTGAGTTCTATAAATCAAAGAAATTCAAGTATCATGAAGATACCAGTGAATACAATGGATATAGGAACAAGGAGAAAGAGCACATTAATAGCATATCCAATTCATCATCGCCTATGAGATCATCTTAGCAAGTCAAAAACTAACAAATTATATCCACAACTTAGGTACAACTCTTGTTTCTTAGAGGCAGCTGCAACAGGATTAGTCCCAGGGACCATTACAGTAGTGCTTTCAAATCTGCCCAATGACTCTAGGTCATAAATTTGGTAAAATTAGTCTTAAACTATTTTTGTGGCCTGTGATCTTTGTCATCTGAGAGCTGACTTCAGAAGATCCTGCTCTGATATATCCCAGCAGGATCCTGACTTTGTCCTGGGTCAAAGCTTTTGAGTCACAGAAGTTTCTGGACAAATAAGGACATGAGGTTTTCAGAAACACTTGCAGTTTGGCCTCGTTTTTTCCCCCAGCTTCATTCTTCATGATTTCCAGCCATTCATTAGCTGCGTACATATCTGCAAATGTCAGATGGTGTTTCCAAAATAGTAACATCTAGATACTAAAAGCTGTCTCATTTCAGTAGCAAAGTGAGCCTTTTTCCATGCTCTCATCACTAGCAGACAAAAAGAGCAAGAACACCAAGATCCTCCTTAGATTTTGTTTTATTGTTCTAGCTGTAAAAATATCCAGCTTCTGGTCATTCACAAAGTGTTTATTCAGTTAGAAAATTTTAGTATTTTTGCCTCAATCTACTTTCCAGAGAGCAAGTCTTTGTCTAGGTTACATAGAAAATAGGAACATTGTTCTTTGAATGGAATGCAGCTGCATCAGGGGATGTTCAGATTGGACATTAGGAAAAGATTCTTCACTGAGAGGGTGGCCAGTTTCTGGAACGGCCTCCCCAGGGACATGGTCATGGCACCAAGACTATCAGAGTGCAAGGAGTGCTCTATAGTCATACAGTTTCATATTTGGTATTCCAGTGAGGAGCAGTGAGTATGACTCAATGATCCTTATGGGTCCCTTTTAACTCCAGATATTCTGTGATTCTCTGAATAAGAAGTGCCCTTCCTTCTGTTTTGGTGTTAGAATCCACTGTTTTGAAATTAGCGTCAGGATCACATCAGTCATACCTCATATGATACTTGAGCCAGTTGCAACTTTTTTTCAGAATTTCCCATGCAAAATATCTTCCTTCTTAATAAAGAAGTCCGAAAATGACTGACCTCCCCCACTTCCCCAGACAAGGACTGCTACGGGCCCAGTCACTAATTTACGATGTCAATGGAGAAATTCCATACATGTTAAACAGCTTTAGAATGAGACTATATACACCATTGGAACTGGATGCTAAAGTTCTGGTAAAAAGAGTTTCCACTGTAAGCCTTTGTTTTAAACAGGGTCATCACAATAGGACTGATCTTGCACTTTCTCTTTTTACTTAATCTATTTTTCTATAAAAAGTTTGTGCACAAACTATCCCTGAACAGCAGATTTGTGCTGCATTTATGGGTAGAGGTGGCTCTATGGTTCTCCCCAGGAGAAGTACAAAAAAGTGGCATATGTTCTTCTTTGGGAGAGTTTACAAGGGAGAACAGAGATTACAAACAGGCTCTCTTCTTCGGGCAGACTTCCAAATACTGTTCCCATATGTTAGGTTACCTGCACACAATCCAGCAATAAACCATAGTTATATAGTCATGTATTTTAGATATGTGAATCATTTTAACAGCATAGTTTGATTAACACTCTAGGATAACAGTTTTAAAAAGAAAAAAAAAAAAAGACCTTTTTTTATTAGGAACTCATGTGGTTAAAAAGCAACTCTTGGAATAAGATTAGTATATTACCATTCATGGCTCCCATTAGCAGTATGTAGTTTCTATTTGTGCGTATAAGCAAGGAGTATTGCTCATGCTCCTCATACATGATAAAAGCTTTTTTTTCTGTTTTTGTCACTGCTACTGCAAGAGGATGCCCAAGGCACGGGAATCTCTACACTTCATCATTCAAGGACTACCTTTGCTCAATTTTTGTTTCCTTCAATGCCCGCTGCCTTTAAAAGCTAAAGATTATCTTAATGCTTTCCCTCCCACAGGGAGAGTAGCACATACAGTTTCCCCCAAGGCTATGGTGCACAATACTCTGTGTGTATCTGTCTGCTGCAGAACTGTCAGGCTGGCACCTTCTGACAGTCTAAGGGGTCATTTCCATTACATCCTCCTTCACAGCTATCCACAAAGCAAAGGTCCTGAGGTTCTTAGCAAAGCTTAACTTTCCATATGTATCATCATAAGGATGTACGATCATCATTCTACACTATCTGCCTGTACTAAGTACACCAGCCTAACAGATAGAGCACCAGGATCAAAAAATGTCATTTATGGTTTATTAACATAAAACCCCTATCCACATTTAATGTAATTACTACCTATTTCTTGTTGTACTGTATTGCATTTTGCTCACAAATATACACATGGAATTTTATCCATTAAAATTTGCCTCCTGCATTGTGCCTAGTTCTTGCTAAAACCAACAGAATTGATATTACTCTGCATTTCACATCAGCCTCTTCACTATCTTTCCTTACAAAATCTGACTGGAGCATTGATCCAGTGGTAAACCAAATGAGAAAAAATACTGCAGAAAATTGTCTATCTAGCAAGATAGGCACATATATAGCCAATACAGTCTCAAGAGCAGTGTATCAAACAGCTGAAAGCTCAGACCTGTACATGTGCAGTCTCTAAGATTTATTCCCATCAACCTTCCTATAATTTCCCAATCCTGGCATTTGGTCTGGATGGACTGACAAATGCAAAGACCAGCGTTTCTCCTGAAACACTTAGCAAAAACAATAGCAAGGCTGAAGTACACATATTCATGTCAAAATATAACTTTCCTATCATTAGAGGTGGTCTTGGCAGTCCTGGGGTAATGGTTGGACTTGATGATCTTAAAAGTCTTTTCTAACCTATTTGATTCTATGATTCTATGTCTGTCTTTTTTTTTTTTTTTTTTTGGTCCTCATTCTTAAATACATGGAAGAGATGGTGAAGAAAAAAAACCCACCTGCGAGAGTCTTCCAAACTGTATTTAGAATTTTAAAGAAGACACCTGTAGTGAGTTGTGTAATATCAGATAAAATCTCCTAAAGGTAACAAGAAAATCTATGTTGCAAGGTTGGGAGAAAGTGGCTGCTAATACATAGCTGCAATCTATTTATGCACATATACACATGCACTCATATTGACATAATACTCTTACATACACTATACACAGCATCTCTACTTTGAATCTCAGTCAGAAGTAATTACATATTTCTCTTAATGTCAGAATGAAAGAACTCCAGGCACAAAGAACAGCTGTTATACAGCCATTTTGTGTGTTGAGTGTACTGAATAAATGAGGCTGATCCTCTTTGTGCTGCTTTTGCTATCCTCCTGGCTCACTCTTCTTGCTCTGCAAGAGAAGCTATGAGCTCGGACTCCACTGGGCAGAGGGCACACTGCGATTCATGTCCAAATATCCTGATACAGCCTCCTTTCAAAAAGTAATTTTACACATCTTCAACCAGGACAGTATGCAGACTAGGATCTTGGACAACATTTCAGCAAAATAACAAGAGGATTCTCTAAACCATGACTTGAGAATACCTTTCTTTAGCAGTGTATCATAAGCTGAATACAATGTGTGCTATTTTTTACAGACAGTCATGTAGGACTGAGGGCTAAATGACGTCTGAATATTAAATTAAATATACATGAAATATATGTGAAAATTATTTATACTATTCTATTTCAAATTTAAAATAAAAAAGAACAGGTTTGAAATTGCTATTCTGCTGGCCCACAACTTGTTTGGGTTTTTTTTTATAATAAATGTACTTGCCTGTAGTGTTTAAGTACATACAGTAGGCATATACGCTATGTATAGCTATGTATTGCTAACTACATAATGTTGTTTGAATATGTGTCTCTTTATACATGTAAAGCACAACAGCATAATCTCAATTACAGTAACTACAATTTACAGTGGAAATTAAATTTCATAATTTCATAAAATATTTAAAACCTTTAATGAACAAAAACCTGAAAGTACCATAAAAATCGAAATATCCTCTATAGTGAGGTTTATGTTTAGCAACAAATTAGAATAACTTTTGTTTATCACTGAAAACAGTTTCTTCACCTAAACAAACAAGAATAAAATTAAGCAAAATATTCTTTGCCTCCTCAAATGTGCAGACATATTCCAATTTCCTTTTCACAATGATTTCTATGCAAATCAACACTGCACAATCTCCTGACCTCTTTTACCATCATACTGGGACAGTGACAGTTCAATAATTGGACTGGCACATATCTAGGATATTTGATTTTAAATTAAAAAGTTAGTGCAGGACAATTGAGATGAAAAGAATGTGACTTGCTGTTAATTCCAGACTGATCAAGTATTAACATTTCATGCCAAACAGAGTAAAGCAAAAAAGTGACTGGGGCCAGTAGTCCATTCGTCCCCATATGCATATACTTTACACCCCCCACCTCAGTTGTTAATTCCTAACAACGATCCTTTCATCCAGAACAAGGATAATGAGAAAAACCCAAGCAGTGTTCCTTAGGGAACTGTTACACTAAAAGTTACCTAAGGACTAAATCCCACTTGTGCCTCCTGCACGTGATAAAGATGAGCAAAGCATTCGATATCCCTGGCTGATTTAAAATCCAAATATGCAAACAGCACTATGGAATCCAGACAGACTATTCTGCTTTGCTGATGACAGATGCAGAAAAAAAGCTGGTCTAATTAAGCTTTTGACTTGGAACCAGCAGAGATGTGGACACCTTGCTTTAAAAACACAGTGCATAACACCAGCTGAAGAGCAGGTGCTGCATGGTATTTGCATTTCCTGCAAAGGATGCTAGCTAGCAGGACCAAGCAGCTGACCGTGAAAATTCTTGGCCCTAAGTGACCCAAGGACAGACTATAAATCCATCCTATAAAATATAGTAAAAGCCCCGTTTGTTCTTCCATCCTTTCAGTATGTGATGTTACACATTTGTGATTATCTCATTTTATTGGGCTCTTTAGAAAGCTGTTTATGATCATTTGTGGACAAAACAAAGGCTTATTGTAAACTCTTTTTTAAATAAGTTGGAAGGTCAATATGAAACACAGGGCACCACTTTCATGACTGCTACATGCCAGCTATGCTTGTGTGTGTGATATTACAATGAATTTCAGCAAAGGGATAGAGTCCTAACTAATTACAAAGCAAACATATAATAGTATTGCATTAGCAGCCCAAGAAATTCCTATTGAATTGCATGCATCTGAAAATAGAAAGACATACTTGTGCTGAAACTTAATTATCTTGGCAAAAACTGTGAGGGCCAGATTCTCAAAAGACATAAACACAAAGCGCTGATTTACACTCCTGAGGATCTAATCCTTTGTTAATTCAGATAACCTCCATCAGATAAAACTTGCCATTTAGATTGACTAATTTCCCTTATTATTTACGGTATTTATAGCTAAGTAATACAATTACTATGCAGTTTGTGAGTAGGAAAAAGAATACTGCTGATCTCCAAATACAAGGTCTGAAAGAGACTATCAGCATGCTCTGCCAGGTTAAAAATGTTAATGATGTTGTGTTCCACCCTAGGCAAAGAAGACAAGCCTTTTTCAAGGACAGTTCTGACTGAAATTCTTTCTTAAGGGTTCAAAGTAAAACATTATGGTAGAAAATGAATACAGCTTTGTTTGTTTCTTCAGTCATCGTTAGCAATAGACATAAGGGTATTCTGTATTTCAGCCCATATGGAAAGATCATCAACACTTTCTGCTTCTGGGTCCTATGCCAAAATACCATATCCCACATGCCTTTTACCTTAAAACATAAAAGAAAAGGTGTTGTTCTGGTCAAGTAAAGAAACAATTTTTACTAGCATACGTCTAATGTTAAAGCTGCCTAAATCCTGCCAAAGACATTAAAACACCATCTGCAAAACAGATTTTCATTAAATTGATCAGTTTAAAGTTAAGCAGCTAGGCAGATGATGCTTTTGAGCTAACCTTTAACCTTCTTAAACTGAAATAGGTCAATCCTTTTGAGTAATATCTTTGCTGTTTGAGAACGTAAGAGGTAAAGTGATCTATCCAAATTGAACTGACAATCATAGCATTAATAGTGTTATGGATCAATATTTTGTCAATAAAGGGAAAACCAAGGTAGTTTTCACACACATGAGTATTAGTCTGCTAACTGGTGCCTGTCACTTTCCCTGAGCTCCTAAATAATTGCATATGTGACATAAACTGCAGTAAATATCCAATACAAGCCTATTAAAGCTAATATTTTTTTTGATAGACTAACTTCAAATATTTATTTATGACTAGAAATTGCTCATGTCGTTCAGTTACTTGGTTAACTAAAACGTCTTCTCAGCCACTCCAGTTTACTTTGCAAAAAGGATACCTGTATTTATTTATTAAAAGTATTTGGAAACTATTTTATGAGCACAGGACATGATACATGCAGTTCCCTGAATCAAAAGCTATTTGACTAAGCTACAAAATGCCTTCCTTAAGAGCAGTTCCAGATATATATACTTTATATCCACAGAGATAGATCACTGTCCCACCTCAGCTTCCCAAACCTGCAAAAGCTGAACACTTCCTCCTGCAGAATGGAAATGCACTCTGTTGCTATAGAGGCTTTCTCTGTTTATTTGTGAAGTCACTGAATGCTTCTTGATGGATGTTGCCAAGGACTTGCAACTCTTCCATGGTTTAATTTGCTAATATCAAGCTCCACAATTCCAAATGTATGTCTTTGGGAAATTCATTTAGGCCAAGCTGAGTTCACTCAGGGTAAGGCCGTCTTTGTTCTGGTTCCTAGCAGCTGCATTACCAACACCATCTGAATACTGCACTTCTGTAAGAAGCAATCAGGCCATTTCTTTTTAAATAACTTAGAAAACAGCTAAAGGTTTCACTTTGCCATATTTAGAATCTAACTCTAAAACTGACATTTCAGTACTGCCTAAAATTATACAGCTTCAGAAGAGAAGCTCTGATGTTCATGGTAGCTTTAAAAGCTATGGTTATGAAAAGACATCCTTTTATTCCATCGATAGTTAAGCACAGGAAAAGAAATCAAGCTGTTATGGCAACATTTATAAAAAGGAAATTCACAAAACAATAACATTTAAATAAATATAATGACTAAAGAAAAAACTTTGAGGTGATTGACAAAGCAAAGGAACAAAGTCACAGATTCTTTTTCTGTGCCTTCAGATGGTTTTAGTATTAAAGTTTTTATTGCCAAATCATATTCACAGCACCTTAATTTTAAAAGAGTTGGAAGAACTGCTTGAATATAAACACAATTCATGAATATTCGATATCACTCCCAAGGCATATATCTATTATTCATACAAATTAATGTTCTTTTTTTCCTTAGGTGCTCTAAAAGTTTATCTGTCTGATGTATCAAGAGAAAAAAGTTTACAACTCTCTCAGTGTCAACAGCTTCACGAGGACCTGACAAAACTATCAAGTCTGCTAGCAGATAACTTTACAGACTTCCAAAACCTCATTTATTTCCACCTTGAGGCTTGAATCTACACCCGTAATTAGAAGTAAAGTTTTCTGGGTGACATACAAAGGCACTATTTTCTATTACAAAGCACACACACATCTAGAACATTTTGGGGTTTAGTGGCACATGTAGTACCACCAACCTCAAATCTTAAAAAATACTACTACTAATACTCCAGTTGATATTCTAAAGAAGTCATTCCTCTCCTTCAAATTATCCTTAAAATGAGATTATATAAAAGTACTGTGCGTACTTCTACATCCTATCTGCTTCCAGAGATTTGTTAAGCCTATCAGGGTTCAGAGCTCCAAACTTCTGTAAGAAGTCATGATGGACAGAAACTTTTCTAAAGCTGAGATACTCACTAGCAATTGTAGGGAAAAGTGTTTAAAAATACATTAGGAGACTTGCAACTCTATGGTTACCAGCAGTAAACTTTCAATTTTCTTTCTGTACCACATGAAGTTTAGGGAGTGTTTAAGAACATATGCATTTCTTCTCCACTCAGATGTCTTTCACTGATTCAGGGAATGAACTTAAAAGATTAGCAATGGTCATTTGCCATGTATGAATCACACAGGTGTTACTGAATTGCTCAGTGTAACAAATGAGGATCTGGCAGAGAAGCAGGTTCAGCAGCAGGACGTTTTGGTGATAAGGACTAAGAGCTGAGACTCATTCCCTTGCTACGCTGTATCAAATATTTTGTAGGACAAAACTCAAAACATACCAACAAAACTCTACAAACTCAAACCTATTTGATGAAGATTTCTCTAAGGATTCGGTTGAGTGAGTGAAGAGAGTGCTGTTCTGAGTAGATAGTTTGTACCCTGCAACTCCATAGCTATGCCTACAGCTTTACTTAAAAAGCAGATGGTATCTTATTTTCAGTGGTCTCTAAAGCTTTGGCAGTTAAGCCATCTGAAAACAGCCGTTTGCCTTCCCCTATCCCATTCTATCATTCCTATCTGTGATACGCTTTGCAGCAGCATATCTCTGAATGGTGGCATCATAAAACAGATCATTGAGAAAATCCAGGTTAACACTCAAAAGAAGAGATGGGAACCAACTATCTTTAACTTAGATCATTTAAAAAAAACTGACACGAAGTATGGCTCTACAATCAGTGTAAGTGGAGGGACCAAGGAACTGCTTCACAGTTGACAAGGGAGCAGGTACTTTTGAGGGCAGTTCTGCTGCTGTTGGAGGCTAACTGTGCCACTAGACTCTAGACTCTTAGCTCTTCTGGCACTTTTCAAAACAGGACTTTGGTTCTTTCAAAAAAAAAAAAAAAAAAAGAAAAAACAACAATCAAGCACAAAAAAAACCACCCTCCCTTAGAGTTCAGGAAAAATACAATTTACATAAAACACAATTAAATTAGCAAAGCAGCCAGCGCTGTGGGACAATATAATAGACCAAATCTTGTGTTACTGCCGTTTTTGTCCATAGAGGATCCACCAAGGTTACAACTATCAAGTTATAGAATGAAAACCCATGTAACTGCCTGTGCATCGTGTGTTACCTCAGAGCTACCATTTGAACATGGTTGAACGCCAGCAAAACATTATTTCTTGCTTAAATGAGAGGTCTGTTGAGGCTTTTCTGTATTTGTTCTCTGTGTACACATTTTCAACATGATTAGAAAACCAGCATAGTTGCCGTAATCAGCAGATGGCTCCTGATAGTTTAGTTATCACAGATTTCTAGTATAAATCAATAGATAACACTTGCAAAATAGATTTTCTAATCATATTTAGAGCTTGTTACAGTGACTAATGGTTTGCAATATTTCCTGAATTTTTATATCCCCCTAGACAAAAGAAGTTTTTAATAAGTTATAAGTTATTCATCTTGGAAATGAATGTGTTATATTTTGTACATGAACCAAGACAATCAAGCCAATCCAGTAAACACACTGCAGAAAATATGTTACCCCATAATTAGGGTTTGGAAAAAGTCATGACAAGTTGTGTAATAAATGGTATTCATCACTCCCACATATTCATTATATCCACATATTTTTTTCCAGTAAAGATAAAAATATAGTTACCATTCCACTAACATATTTATCTACACCACACCCTTTCATGTTTGTGAAAAATCATTACTAGCTTGGAAAAGAAGGGCAGACAAAAGGATGACAGTACTAACTATTGAATATCATTGATAATAAAGTGGTGCTTACTGAAAATACCAGTATAAAATAACTTGGCTGTGATAGATTACAGTTGCAAACAGATACATATGCCAAAAAGAGATCTCCTTCCTTATGCATGGTATGGAAAAATTATCATTTTCTGTAATCTCCTTCAAGTCTCTGATCAAAATTTAATGGAAAAAGTCTAAAGATATTATAAGAGATGCAAAATCCCTCTAGTAATTTATTATGAGAGAACATTAAAAAAAAAAAAAAACTCACATTCCCTGTGCTCACAGACAGTGCATCCTAAACGGGCCCTCAGGTAAATCCACACAACTCACCGGGAACACTCTTCTGATTAGCCTGCATAGATTTTGTTCGATTACATGCATGTTCAATAAACATTTATTCTGCTGGTTAATCAAAATCTTGTTTGATTAGCACTGAAACAGTTAATTTCCTAGTCTACTTGGTGCCAACTGAAATTACTGTCACTGGCTTACCTTGTACAGTTTCAGGGCTGCCTCGTGCCTGTGATTGGTAGTGTGTAAGCGCAATTTATCCACGCTGTTGGTGTAGTAGTCACAGGCGTTACATTTTAGGTGAACTGGGTTGCCAATGGCAATACACTTCAGCCTCCACTCATTAGTTTTGCCCCCTTCTTTAATGTGAGCCACCAGTTGATATTTCTGCATATGTTTGTCAGTTTTGCAGTGGAGCTGGAAGTTCGCTTTTAGTTGAGTGTTGTAGTTACAGAGCTTGCACTGGTAGATGTCTCCAATTACAGCCCTCCACTCCTCTTCAGGGAGCGAGCGTTCACTGCTCACATGCACACTTAGGGCCTCCAGGCTGTCAGAGGTGAATTTGTTGCAAACAGCACACTGGAATAGCTTCAGCGCTGGGTCACTGATATAAGGTGACAGCTCTCCTGCAGTAAGGAGGGACAGGTCATCACCCATTAGCTGACCACTGGCAAGCCGGATTTCAGGCGGCAGCTCATTATTTACTACAGGAAAAAAAAAAAATTAAAAGGGAAAGTAGAGACCAGCAAGCATAGCACACACAAAGGAATCGGTAAAATAAAGCCTTGACAAGGAGTTTGCTTTCTCTAGAGCTTAAACTATAAAAAGCTGTAATAGGATTGAATCAGGATCAATTACAATCATCCCTTTCAACTTCTAAATTCCCTCATCAGATAGCTTTAATTACTCCTACTGGGCATGATGTCATTCTGGAATTTGTATTTTCAAAGGCATGAAAGTTGATCAATAAAATAACAAAACAGCAATGCTTTTGTAACTTAAAAGCCCAGATTAACTTACACAGCACTAATTGTAGTTTTGTTATATCCTTTAAATGATGC